>NW_028261390.1:32015762-32258262 GCF_051295495.1 Thamnophis sirtalis | reverse complement strand
CTGGAAAAGTTACAAACCATCCTGGCCATAACCTTCAGCTGCTACACTAGCAGGAGCTGTGAATCCAAGATAACTGCCAGGATATATCTATTTCTTTCCTGATATCCCATCAAGAAAAGAGATGACACATATAGAACCAGAAGACTTCTATATCAACAGGAACTCCATCTAAAAAGAGATTTAGCCTGTTTTATTTCATCGAGTGCTGTACAGCCTGCAGACATTGGGTCAAGACTGCCACTGCTTATTCTGAAATACAGATGTAGAGTCTTTCATGTTGTCTTTTTTAAGTTAGCCAGAATCATGCAGTCTCCGGCTAGCATATATATTCCAAATAAAAATTAAATAAAATTAAACAACGATGCTTTACATTAGATTGTAACATCTTGAAAGATATCCAGTTGTAATTTTATGAGTTAAATACTTTCCCAATTTGTCCTATGAAAAAGTTAACCACGTTTATCTTCCAACCCCTGCCATCACCGTGGAATGATCCCCTTAAGAAGGGCGCCTGCCACTGATTTTTAGTGATATTTATCAGTGTTATGAGATTTGTTATTTTTAATAATACTTTTATTGAATAATATTTAAATCTCATTATATCCGGTACACAAGAGATGAAATTTAAACCAAATTAAATAATGATATAAACTATATGAATTCACAATAACAAATTTTGGAAGGCAGCCACTTATTTTTATCAAGCTATAAATCTGCATTTTTGGTTTTGATAAATAAGAACTACAAATAATAGTTCTTGTGGGACTATTTATTTTCTTTCTTTTTTAGAAGGAACAATAAAACTTAATGTTTATTAATAATTTATTTTTTAATATTACTAATTAACTAATAGCATACTCTCTAATGCATTTTATTCTCCTTTATTTATCTCCTTTATTTAAATATTATTCATTTCATAGGACTCTTAATTCCATATATATAATTATGTCTATCTTTTCAGGTGAGGCTTTGATCATAAGCTAACAAGGGACTGAATAGTTAATATGACTAAGGGATAAGAACTAATTGCCATACACCGACTTGCACTGGGCTACATTTTCTTCCATGTCTGAAATATCCTATTACTATTAGTACCTGGAGATCTCTACTTTTAATCAGAACTCATTCCTACACAATTATCATTTCAAGCTTGCATTGATTGCTTTTGCTAAGCATAATGAGTGAAAAAGAAACACTGCACATCATGCAGAATATTGGATTGGTTGGTGTAATAGACACAGTCACTATTTTACCCTGCTCTTTGAAAAGTTAATTTTCTCTTTCATCAAACAACTAGAGGACTTCTAACAGCGTATAAGGTTTTGGAGGGATTTGCATTAAAGAATATAGTCAAGTGCCTTATCTGCTTTGGGAACTAAAGTGACACATGGATGCTCTTTTACTATTAAAACCTTAGGCAAAGACTAACACTCTTGCTGAAAATTGCCTTAGACTGGTTTTAAATGTCCAGAATAGCAATATGCCTCATGCATCAAACTCTTTTACAGGTCAGTACTGAGTAATTGCAACTATTTGAGACACGAAACTGTAACAAAATCAATTCTGTGGATATCAGCAAGATTAAATATACCACTACGTCAATATAAAATAAGAAATAAACCATGGTGTTATGCTACATGAAACCACAAAACTCTGCTCCACAGGCTTGAGAAACAAAATTGTACAAATAGCAAAACAAATAGTAATTTACAATATTTACCCAGCAAAAATACATTTAAGTTTGCTTAAAGAACACACACACACACACACACACACACACACAGAGAGAGAGAGAGAGAGAGAGAGAGAGAGAGAGAGAGAGAGAGAGAGAGACCTTGTTTTTCTGAAAATAAGACCTCCTTGGATAATGTCCACTAAAATAAAACCTCTCCTGAAAATAAACCCTCCCCCAAAATATTGCAACACAGCAGCAGTCATGAGGTGACCACACACCCTGCCCCCTGCACCTCAAAAATAATAAGACCTCCCCATAGTGCTTATTTTGAGGGTCAAAAGAAAATAAGACCCTGTCTTATTTTTGGGAAATATGGTACATTCATACACACACACACATGCATATATACATACATATTTAAGTATCTTAAGATACAAGGTGATATAATAGATAAGATGTTGACTGGACCTAGAAAAAGAACCATGTTTAAATCCACCTTTAACCATAGAAATAACTTGGTGACTTTGGGCTAAACTGAATAACTCCCACACAGAAAAACAGTGTTGAAAATATCACTGGAAACAACAGCGCCTGGTGATTTGCAATGAAAACCATTCACAACACCACTTCCTTGAAGTGTGCCTGAAGCAATCCAGAGTATATTTGCAATGTCTCCTAGAATACCTAGAGTTCTATATTTAATGAATGAAACACAAGTCTTAATTTGTACTGCCAAAGCTAGTTATTTTTCTTTTAAAAAAAAAACTTAATTGTATTAGTATGCATAATCTAAAATGGATCATGTTCTAGTGAAAACAATAATTTGATCATCCGAAATTGTCCAACATTCCTAGATGCAGTAATAAATAACATCTGCAGCAACTTATTCTTATCTGCTGGCTAGAGATGAAATGGAAGCCAAGGGATTTTTTTTCCCTGAAGTTAATTGAAGCCCATGAAGCCCTCAGTTTCAGTAGCTGAGAAGAACAGAACTGTGAAGATCTGTGGGGATTTTGAAGGTGCAAATAATAGGCTATTATAGCTTCAGAAATTCACCTTGCCTGAAACAGAAGATATTTTTACTGATCTGCTGGAGGAGAGCATTTCATCAAAATTTGGCTAAGAAAAGGTTTATTTACAGAAGGAGATGGAGAAATATTCCAAAGGGTTTCATACATACAAAGGGTTGTATAATAACAGGTTTGGATCAGCAGTTGCACCAGCATTTTGAGAGAAGAAAAAATATATGTACCAATTGCTATATGGTTTTTCAGGCACCACATATTAATTAGATAACATCATTCTGTATGGACACATTGATGTGTAAAATCTAGAGACATGCGGTGAGGTTTATGGCTGGTGAGGCACTGACACAGTGGTGGGTTTCAAATTTTTTTAGACTTGTGGACTTCAACTCCCAGAATTCCACAGCCAGGCATGCTCAGTTCCGATTTAAAGCGACAGCATTTGTTTTTCTCCTTTGTGAAAGTTTTCCTTCATTCTTTTTCTTCTCCCTCCCCCTCCTTCCTCCCTCTCTCCCTCCCTCCCTCCCTCCCTCCCTCCCCCCTTCTCAAACAGACACACGCACACAGAAAAGTCTCCACCATTGCAAATGCAGCCTGCTTTCTGGGTGGAAATGCTTGAAATGCAATAAAGCCCACCCACCCACTCACCTCCTGTTTGCAGGCTGAGGTGGGAGAAGAGGCAGAGAAGCCGCAGGGGAGCCGATATGAGCCTTTAATGGTAGGCGGAGCCACATTGCCTTTTCAAAATTGTAATCAGTGAAGCTGGGCTTATATAGTTTTATCCAGGTGTGTGTGCGTGTCAGGGATGGGTTGCTAATCCCGTTCCAACCGGTTCGGTTGGAATGGGGCCAGTGGCGTCCTCATACACACGCGCAGTGCATGCATGCATCTTAGCGCCTGTGCAATGCTCCAGCTGCTCGCGGAGACTCGCGCAGGCACTGTATGTGCCATCCAGCTGCTCGCAGAGAATCGCGCAGGCGTTATATGTGCCATGCGCCTGCGTGGAAGCGCAGAAGCCTTCAAAGACCAGTAAGGTGCGCGGGCGGGCGGGTGGGCCCTTCGCTGTTCCCGGAAGTTACTTACTTCCGGGTTCGCCAACCAACCGGTTCGTGGGGACCGCCGTGAACCGGTTGAAACCCACCCCTGGTGTGTGTGTGTTTGTGTGTGTGTGTTTGAAAAGGCAATGTGGCTCTGCCTGCAATCAAACTACACTTGGGGAGGGATCTACACTTGAGAATGAAGTTTGAATTCATTCCCTCCAACCCACACGTACCTTTTTCAGCTGTTTCAGAGAGGATTTCAACTCTGCTCTTGCCTGTAAAAGGAAAAAGGCAAGAGCTGAGGTCAGGCTGAGCTAGTTGCTGCCAGAGTCACCGTGGATGACTCTGCTTAACTGTTTTAAAAAGCCTCTAAAAAAGCTCCCTCTACAGGAGGAGGCAGGAGAACAACGTGCCTCACGTACGTCAGGAATTTGTAGGCTTTTAACCCTTGCTTAACTCTGCTCGAGTGATCATAAAACGCCTAAAGTCAGACTAGATGAGGCCTGACCTCAGCTCTTGCCTTTTCCTTTTACATTTTCTTTTCTTTTCATGATGACAGTGGTGAGGCTCTGCCTCCCCTGCCTCCCTAACTGCACGTCCCTGGTAAAATCTGTAAAATCTCAAGGCAGCCTTGAAAAGATTGGTACACAACGGGTTTTGAATGCATTGAAACAAATATGAAGTCTTTCAATACAGGCCTCACAATGTAGAATTTAATGTGGTTATGTGGCATACCATGATAGGAAAAAACCTGATAGATTTTGTACATTAATTAACATAGAAAAATAATGCATGAATACACACACACCAGAGGTGAGTTGCTACGGTTTGCACCAGTTCGGGTGAACTGGTAGTAAAAATTGCGACTGGGTCGCTAAACTGGTAGGGGTGGCTGGCTGGCCATGGTCCTGAACTTGTTCCCCAGTCTTCCATGCCATTGCCGGCATGTTTTTTACTCTTTTTTTAATGTTCTGCACAAAACGGGATGCGCAGCAAACCAGCAGTAACACCGGCAGAAACCCGCTTCTGACACACATGTTTCTGACTCACTCTCTCTCTCCCTCTCTCTCTCTCTCTCTCTCTCTCTCTCTCTCTCACTCACACACACACACACACACACACACACACACACACAGAGTGTGATTGTGTTTACTTTTCTCGAAGATCAATCATCAGCCACTATTGTTAATATTTGTTCAAAAAAAAAGTTTCTGCTCAGTTACTGTTAGAATCCAGTGTTGAACATTATCCTTTAAAGGAAAGAGATACAAAATACAATTCAAAAGTTTAAATAATTGTACAGATAGAGATGGGCTGTTCAGTTTACTTCTATGGAATAAAATAATCTTTGAAGGCCATATGAAATGCATATTCCTGTGGTGCATTTTATCTCACAGAGATAGTTTTCCATTCATTTGAAATGTTTCTAGAGAAACTAGAAAAGAGCCACCATTGCCTCAACTATTCAGTAGAGTTGCAATATGTAGCAACAAACTCAATTTATGGAGCTTTATCAGCTTTATTGTGTAAACCAACTTTTATTGAATTATGATTATATTATCGTGGGACCTGAAAAGTCACCCTCCAAACTTACAGCATAAATGCCAGAGAGCTACATGACAGAAATCTCACAGTGGTGGAGTTTACAGACCCAAGATTGTAGTTTGGTTGGGTAACTGAAAATGTGTGTTCCTCCCCTCCTGCTCCCTTTATTCACTCAAGGACACATTTGAAGTCATAGATTGTATTCCACTTGGGATGTTTTGCTAACCATCAAAGAGATTTCCCGGTAGTCCCTCATCATCCAAATATTAGTCAAGAGAAACTCTATTTAATTTTCCAAGAACAACCAAGATGAAGTTATCTGCAGCAGACTCATGTGATTATATGTCACCTTCAGATATGATGATAAAATATACTGAAGAAAAAGTGCAAAATGCAGGAAAATGAAATGCAGTAAGATCATGTTTTTGATGCGGTAGCCTATTTTAATCATATTTTTGATTTGGTGAAAGAATATAAAATGTGTTCATAGTTTAATAAATATGCATATAATTTAAGAAGATTTTATGGTGATCTTGACGCCTCGTTATTAGGATTAACCAGCTCAAGCATATTACAAGGTCTGAAGATGGATTTGTCTTGAAGTCTCTTTAGAAGCCAAACAGGAAATGGATTGTGCCCACAATGAGGTTTGCTAACAGTTTGGAATGCTTCATTAAGGTTAAAACCTTTGGATTAACACAATTATAAATGTTCTTCTAAAAGTGTGGAATGATGATAGTACCACCAAAATGTGTAGTGACCTTGTGTGATGTATGAATTAGGCACCTTGTCAGAGGCATGAATTACATAGCTTGTAATGTCAGCTTAATTATGAGCCAAGTGACCACTTAGAAGTTCTTTACAAATGTGAATGAATGAAATTCCAAGGATGCATGGTTAAAATTAATTAGACCAGCTGCTCACCACCTGCCTTTTAGTAGCATAGAAGAATGCAGTGATTAATTCTGTGACTGCTTTCAAAATTATTTACTGACTCTGAAAGACTGTGTTCTCCTTTTTCCTATCCTGTAAAATAATCTTTGCTTTTTTAAGGGGGCAACCTCGCAAAACTCATAGGAAGTAGCATTTGACAGGACATGAAAGTCTCATGTAGACTAATTGCTGTTCAGTGTAAGCTGAAAAAAAATCAGTTTGGACTACTTCAGTATGGAAACTGAAGCAACCACAGCTAAGGTTATAAAGTCTCCATGCATAGTTGTGATTATTAAGATATTAACTATTAATAATATCTAATCCATTATTAGATATGAAGTAAAGCTATAGCCTATTAAATTTACTTTCTAACCATTCTGATATAATTACAAAAGTTTATTATATGAAACACACTATATGAAACTTACTTTGAAAAGAATTCTTTAAAGCAGAGAAAAGGAGAGTATCATAACATAAAAACAAAGAACAAATAGATGTATCAATCTTATCTGAAAAATGAGCCGTTACCCCTTCAATTAAACACTTGAGGATAAAAAGTTCCTAAACACCATATTGTAATGGGAATAATAGTAGTAGCACATAATCTCAGACTTCACAATTATTGTTAAAAAAGAGAAAAATGTTTGTATAATGGTGAAGCAGTATCTTGAGACAGCACAATTGAAGACAAAGAATTGGAGAAAATACAAATAACTGCAAATAGAACAATTGTGATGAAACAAAGCAAAGCTATACTAATAGTAATAGACACCTTGGGTGCAATGCCAAAACATCTGGAACATGAACACCATTGACACTGCCAAATCACAATCAGTCAATTACAAAAGGCAGTTTTACTTGGCTTACATCCTGCAGTGATACCTCTAACACCATCAAACAACAACATCTGCCTATACCAGGTCCTTGGGAAGAATTCAATAAGTGAACACTTATTATATTTAGACTGCCAAATGCAGTCTAAACAATTGGTTAAATGGGTGATTAACCATGAAAATAAATTACACGAATATATCTTCCAACTCCCATCAAATAAATATTTTTAAAATAATAAAGCATACTGCCATCACATATTGTATGATTCTTTCTTTTTTCTTTCTTTTTCTTTATTTTCCTTTCTCTCTCTCCCTCCTTATCTCTCTCTCTCTCTCCTTTTAGCCTGTTTAAAGAAACTGAGTAAATCTTGCTTTATATGTCTATGTTGCTATGATTTTAGCTATATAAAGTGCAACTCAACATACAATAAACATATAGAACATTGCAGTATTCCACATTGAAAATAATAATAATCTACGTAACTATGGCTTGACCATCTTTTTCTAAGAATCCTTGTAGCTAACTAGTCAAAAATTTGTGATCAAAGGCAATGAATGTACTGATGCCATCTGAGAAATCAGTAACAACGTTGAGTCTAAACTATGTGTTTGTTGCATTTATGTAGCTGTCCATCTTTTAATCAGCTCTGGGTGGCTCACAATCAAAAGGTATTTTCACCACCATCAAAATGATGGTAAAAATAGAATAAGCTCCCCTTTCCAGAAAATAGTTTGCAAATTTCCTCACCTGGCCTTTCCTGAAATAGTAACATTATTTATTTATTTACATTATTTATTCACATAGTTAAAATTGAGAATTATTATATTATAATATTTAAAATTAATATTATAACATTTATTCATCTTTTGGGACATGATCACTGCTCCAGTTGGTCACTGTTCTCTTGTGTTTGAAAAAGATAGCAGTGAAAGCAGAAAACATAGGACTGGAGCACTAACAACATTGGCTTCTTGTTGCTGAAAATTGACACTTTCTGTGGCTAGATTGGTTGTTTAGGTTTAGGTTTAGGTTTAGGTTTATTGGGATTTATATGCCGCCCTTTTCCCTGAGGGGACTCAGGGCGGCTTACAACCACAGGGGAGGGGAAGTGCAAGGTCAAAACAAACACTTTGTGAACAAAAGAAAAATAATAAAACACAACTTTCATTCAACAATCAAACACTCGGGCGGGTAATTGAAGCCTATCCCCAGGCCTGCTGGGAGAGCCAGATCTTGAGGGCTGCGCGGAAGGTCTGGATCGTGGTGAGGGTGCGGATCTCCATGGGGAGCTCGTTCCATAGGGTCGGGGCAGCAACAGAAAAGGCTCTCCTCCGTGTGGTCGCCAGTCGACATTGACTGGCAGATGGAATTCGGAGGAGGCCTAGTCTGTGCGATCTGATTGGTCGATTTAGGGAGGTAATCGGCAGAAGGCGGTCTCTCAAGTACCCAGATCCACTACCATGGAGTGCTTTAAAGATGGTCATCATTATCCTGAAGCGCACCCGGAGACCAACAGGCAGCCAGTGCAGCTCGCGGAGGACAGGTGTAACGTGGGCGAACCGAGGTGCGCCCACTATCACTCGCGCGGCTGCATTTTGGACTAGCTGTAGTCGCCGGATGCACTTCAGGGGCAACCCCATGTAGAGCCCATTGCAGTATTCCAGTCTAGAGATCACAAGGGCTCGAGTGACTGTTGTGAGGGCCCCCCGATCTAGGTAGGGCCGCAACTGGCGGACCAGGCGAACCTGGGCAAATGCCCCCCTGGTCACAGCTGACAGCTGGTGGTCAAAAGTCAGCTGTGGATCCAGGAGGACTCCTAAGTTGCGGACCCTATCTGAGGGGTATAAAATTTGACCCCCCAGCCTAAGCGTTGGTGTATTAGCCAAATTATTAGGGGGGAAACACAACAGCCACTCGGTCTTATCCGGGTTGAGCACCAGTTTGTTAGCACTCATCCAGTTCTTAACGGCCTCCAGACCCCGGTTCATCACGTCCACCGCTTCATTGAGTTGGCACGGGGCGGACAGATACAATTGCGTATCGTCCGCATATTGATGGTATTTTATCCCGTGCCTCCGAATGATCTCGCCCAGCGGTTTCATGTATATGTTAAATAGTAGGGGGGATAGGACCGAACCCTGAGGTACTCCACATGTTAGGGGCCTCAGGGACGATCTCTGCCCCCCTACTAACACTGACTGCGACCTGTCCGAGAGGTAGGAGGAGAACCACCGCAAAACAGTGCCTCCCACTCCCACCTCCCGCAGTCGTCGCAGAAGGATACCATGGTCGATGGTATCGAAAGCCGCTGAGAGGTCAAGGAGAACCAGGATGGACGCATAGCCTCCATCTCTGGCCCTCCAGAGATCATCGGTCAATGCGACCAAAGCGGTTTCTGTGCTGTAACCAGGTCTGAAGCCGGACTGGAAGGGGTCAAGATAGCTAGCTTCCTCCAAGGCCCGTCGAAGCTGAAAGGCCACCACCTTCTCAACAACCTTCCCGATAAAGGGAAGGTTGGAGACAGGACGAAAGTTGTTTAAGATGGCTGGATCTAACGATGGTTTCTTTAGGAGGGGTCTTACCACCGCCGTTTTGAGTGCGGCGGGGAAGTGCCCCTCCCGAAGGGAGGCGGTGACAACCGCCTGGATCCAGCCATGTGTCACCTCCCTGCTGTTAGCCACCAGCCAGGAGGGACACGGGTCCAGAATACAAGTGGAGGCACTTACAGCTCGGATGGCCTTGTCCACATCCCCAGAGGCAACTTCCTGGAACTCAACCCAGAACTGATGTGGCAAATGATCCTCCTGTGTCTCAGCTGGATCTACTGCGGTGGAGTCCAAGTCCGATCGAAACCGAGCTACTTTGTCCGCCAAGAATTGAGCATAATCCTCAGCCCTACCCTGCAAGGGGTCTCCCGCATCCCTCCTATTAAGGAGGGAGCGGGTTATCCTGAATCCAGGTTGTTTGTCTGCACTGAAACTTCTGAACAACAAGAATAAAGAAATATAAGAATATGGATTAACAAGTATTCTTCTATAGATTGACCTGTGATCAAATGTAGTTATTTTCATTAGCAGATTCATTGTGGAGCTATAGGATATATTTAAGTAGATCAGAATAAAGTCTAAACAAAAAAACCTCAGTTTGAAGAAAAAAGTTTACTTTTTAAAATTAATAAGGTGATTGAAAACCTCCTTTTATCTTTAAAAAATTGGTATACTTGTAGCAAGTCATGATTTATTCATATATAAAAATTTCTTCCAGCTCTGGGATTGTTCAATGACTAAATAGAAAAAGAAAACAGAAACAGAAAATGATAAGTAGAAGTTGAGGAAGCGCTGGAAAGAACATTGCTTTCAATTTACAAAGAAACATTGTAGTTATTAGTTATGTATACATATACTCAAATAAAACAAATTCTGGTCAGTGACTGTAGTAAAAGACCCAATATAAACCTAGCAAAGCAAATGAATAAAATATTCTATTGACCTGTATAATAAATCCAGATTAGATATGTGGAAGTTAGTGAAGCAATCATTAATCTATAATTTGCTGAAGAAATATCTCCCCCCGTCACTCTCATAATTTGACTCTGCATATAAAGATCTAGATCAGTACAAATTTTGTATTCTATAAAATCTAGTTGGACAGCACCTTAATGTGCTCTATTTTTAAATATATATTGGGTTTTAATCATAACTATCCCAAACACTGAAAATATCTTCAGGCAACTACCTGTAAGATATATAGGAAGTTCTTACCCTTCTTCTCAAGACTTTAATCCTTCCTTCATATATTTGTTATTCTCCAATCCTCCTTCATTCTTTATGTCTGATCAAACTTCCCTAGTCACTTACTTTAGTATTCAATGCACATTCATTAATCTCTTTTTAATTATGTAACTTACCTCTTTATATTTTAGTAATTCTCACAACAATCAACCAACTTTTATATTTCTCTTGATGTAGGTAACTCTCACCTCCGTTTAACAGTATGGAAAGAAAAAAAAAATTACCAATGTTAAAAGAATCATTCCAGTCAATAAATTTGTATTTGTATTTGTATTTATTTGGTTTGTATGCCGCCCAATCTCAGAAGACTCAGGGCGGCTTACAGGTAAAAAAGGGGAAAGGGAGGACATACAGAGAATTCAAACAACATTAAAATTCGACAACATTCATAACTTAAGATGGGGCTGGAAAAATCAACAGCCCCAGGCCTGCCGGAACAGTCAGGTCTTTGTCACTTTGCGGAAGGCCGGAAGGGTAGTCTCCAGATCTCAACGGGGAGATCATTCCATAAGGCTGGAGCAGCCACAGAGAAGGCCCTCCCCCGGGGAGTTGCCAGCTGACATTGACCAGCAGATGGAATCCGGAGGAGGCCTAATCTGTGGAATCTAATAGGTCTCTGGGAGGTAACTGGCAGGAGGCAGTCTCTCAAGTAACCAGGTCCGATACCATTTAGGGCTTTAAAAGTAACAACTAGCACCTTGAAGTGTGTCTGGAGACCAATAGGTCTCCGCTCACAGAGAATAGGTATAACGTGGGTGTACCTAGGTACACCCACAATTGCTCGCGTGGCTGTATTCTGGACTAACTGAAATCTTCGAACACTCTTCAGGGGCAGCCCCATGTAGAGCACGTTACAGTAATCCAGTCTTGAGGTGACGAGGGCGTGGGTGACTATCCGAAGGGCCTCCCGGTCCAGATAGGGTCGCAATTGGTGCACCAGGCGAACCTGGGCAAAGGCCCCCCTGGTCACAGCCAACACATGATGTTCTAACATCAGCTGTGGATCCAGGAGGACCCCCAAATTGCGAACCCTCTCTGAGGGGCGTATAATTTCACCCCCCAGGCTGAGAGATGGAATAGCTGGACCATCCTTGGGAGGGAGCATCAATAGCCACTCAGTCTTGTCGGGATTGAGTGCAAGCTTGTTCGTTCCCATCCAGACCCTGAAACCATATACTATTACCTTTTTTATAAACATTTGCAGTTTTTAAAATTTATTCATTCATTTTCCCTCTTTAATAAAGAGTCTTCTAACATAAACAAATTCATCAACTTGCTTTATTGTGTGTGTTTGTATAAAATTATATTTGTAATTCCTTTTCCCTATTAAATACAACTCTTTGGTATATGATTAATTATTTTTGAGATTCATATCTTCATTAGTACTTGCTGAAAATAATTCGGCTCCTCAGGAAACAACATGCTACTCACATAATCACATACATGTATACACACATACATTTTGTCAATCAACATGCCTTCTTCAAATTATATTGAACAATGAAGGGGACATGCCCATAGCTCTGTTTTCAAGATCACTCTAGTACCATGATGACAGACCTATGGTATGCATGCCACAGGTGGCACGTGGAGCCATTTGTCAGGGCATGCAAGGATTGCCCTGTTAGCAGGCCAGCGTGCATGTGCGTGCTGGCCAGCTGACTTTGGCCTTCTTTTGAGGCTATTTTTTGCTCTCCGGAGGCTTCCCTGAGAAAAAAGCGTGAAAAACCGGCCCTATGGGCAAACCAAAAGTTTGGGAACGTATTTCCGTTTGCTCATAGGGCCAGTTTTAGCCCCCCAGAGCATTCAGGGAAGCCTCCTGAAGGGCCCTGAGGGCTCCAGAGGACGAAAAACAGCCCTACAGACAAACTGGAAGTCATTTCCAGTTTGCTTGTAGGGTTGTTTTTTGCCCTTCAGAGCCTGCAGGCAAGTCTCCTGAAGAGATAGCATTATTTCATCTCCCACCCAGCTGTTCTGTTTCAGGTGTCAGCTATCTCACTGCTAGATTAGAACAGCAATTTGGCTCGAGACCAAGTAGATAATAAAGACATGAAAATACACCAAACTCAAAACAGTCTTGGTAATATAGACTTTGCCTGGGTAGTTTCAAAAGAGAAGCCAAAATCCAATCCGAGCTTTGGAGCCTCCCAGTAGGTTGGTCAGCCAGTCCAATGGTCAGAGTTTCAGGGTTTACAAGTAGAATTCACAGGAACAGCCCAGGACAAGAGTTCAGAGTGTCGTTTCAAGGCGAAGCCAGCCACAAACAAGTCCCATACTAAACTTTCAGGCAAAGGCCAATTAGTCCATCAAACAGATAACCAGTTACTCAAACAGGGTCCAAAACACAAACACAGTCTTCCGGCAACTTAAACTAAATCCACTGAAGCATTCCACAAACAAACATCTGGCCATGACGCACACACATTGCTTCAAGCAATGCTTCCCTCTGCCTGCCATGCTAAATAGCTGCTGGTGCAGCCCATTAAGAGGGGCGGAGCCTTTTTCCCAGCAATCTGCCTCTCTGTCCTGTGTACTCTGACATTCATTATGGCAGGCAGCTCCTCCCCCTTTTCTTCACTGGCCTGCAAGCTCCCCCCAGCCAACGCCTGTTCTGCTAGCAGTTCAGGGACAGTAATTCCTGACATGCCAGGAAAGACCTCATTCTCCCTCAAGGCTTTTCAGGAAGAAGTGGAGGAGTTGCATCCACAGGAGACATCACACTGGATTGGACTGATCAGAGGAGCCAGACCAAGAATGTCATTCCCACAAAAATATGGGTGAAATATAATTTATATATTGGATGTTCTTAAATTTGATTTCTTGGACATCTTGCTTACCCTTCACAAATACAAGAAGGACTGGAAGAGCTTTGTTCTCCAAACTTGCTGTTTGGCTCCTGAAGGTTTCATTGTCCATTTATATTCTGGGAAAAGGGACATTTTTTTTTAACTTCTTAAAAATATCAACAGCACCATTTGTAGGATTCATACTTTTTCTCTTCTTTCTGCCAACATTACTTCTTAAATCTCCTTTTTGGACAGAAGAATACACAGATATTGTTTGTTGTTTACCTTGTTCCATTAAGAATCATATAACTATACCAACAAATTAAAACCTGATGCTCAAATCTCAGCTTAAAAAGACGCTGTGCCAAAAATACTCTAAGTTAAAAAGTTCTTGGACAACAATCTTAAAGACAAAAAATATTTATTCATACATCTTCAGCATTTCCGTCTACATTTTTTGTAAAGAACATATAATTTCTTGAGATTTATTTATAAGGCTTTTGGAATCAACTATCCACTGCCTCTTATTTCATACCTCCTGGATCTCCTTCAGAAAGCATATTTTCAGTAAATTTCCCTTGAGGGTCTTACAATTTGATTTGAATCAATCAGGACCATGAATGTTTACTAGCTTTTGATCTCCACACTATTATAAATTTGAATATTGCAGTGATGCTGTTTGGGTTGATTAGTTACACTCTGGTCTTCTCTAGATATCTACATGAACATATTTTCTGATATTTTAGACAAATGTATACTGTGTACTTGAATGACATCTTTTTTCTTTTTTTTTAGAAGATGCATCCTTACATTTGACTCACATAAAAATGTCCTGGAGTGCTTTCGCAAACAAGCTTTTGCTAAATTTGGAAAAAAAAAACATTTGATCTTCCCCAATTGTGCTATTTAAATCATTGGATCTCTGAAGGAGGACTATAGATGGATGCAATGATTGTCACATAGCTACAAATGTGCAATATGTTTCACTTTGGAGGAATTCTATCCATTTTTATAGGAGAGTAACCATTATTTTGCAGAATGCTCGGGGCTGCTTAATTAAAAGTCTGACACAAAAGGCACACATTTAAATAGTTTATTCAAAAGCAAGGCAGAGTCATTTTCATGTCTGTTACTACTTAGAGATTCTGATCATGCCTTTGTTGTACAAAGTAATGCCTTGAACTCTGCTTCCTGGGCTGCTCTTTAGGTTCAGCAACAGGAGGGTAGGAGTTCTTGCATTGTGCTTTTTCTGGTTGACAAATACTATGGTGTTTTCAATGAAAAAAATTACTGTTCATAAAAGCAATGTTTCAACAATGGAGCTTTTTATTGGAAGATACAACATATTGTATCCATGTACATACATTAAATGAAACATGAGTTGAAGCATCAGATATAAATCTGATCAAGTGGAAACACTTTTTTCTCCAATATCATTGTCTATATCACCTATATTCCTAGTTCACAAAATAAGCTGCCAGCTGCACACTCAGGGCCAACTGTTGTCTTGAAGCAAAACAATTATACTCTTCTCAGTCAAAGGGACACTCCAAAGAAGATAAGCACTGGGAGGCAAACAGTAGATCTGTTGTATTAGATTTACTGGCAATAAAAACAGGACTTGCAACAACAACAGAACACAGATCGATGACTTCCACAGAGACCTGCAGACTGATTCTGCTTTTTCTGTGACTGAGGGACATTTGTTTTACAGGCAGAGGTATTATAACTGCCATAACAATACAACTGATATAAAGTTCAAAATGTTGCATCTTATGCTCTGAGAGTTTTTGTAGGAAAAGGTGAGAATGGATGTTAGAGATTATATGTTATTCTGTTATATCTGTTTCTGGGCTAAGACCATCACTATGAAGCTGACTGGTTTTCTCCACTGACCTCCCTTCTTCTTCTGGACCATAAAATACAGTTTTATGGTGCTTTATTACTGAACTTCTACCTGTACAAAGTTACACAGTCATTTTGGGAAAAAAAGTTGATTTGTTTACTAATTCTTCTGGTTCAGAAGACTGTACAAATTTTAATGGATGACTTTTTTTTTTTGTACAGGAACTTAGTCAATCAACTCAGATCAGTGCTCTCAGTTTGCATCCAAGTTTTGGAAGTACATTTTACATTTATTAAATAATAAAAATATAGAGATTATTAATGCATTACTTGAAAAGTGTATCTTTTATCAATAGAAAAAATAGGCAGATTTATTGTGTCTTACAGAATTTTTTCACAACACCTTTCTCCACTCCTCTATCACATACTTCCCTTCAAACAGTCTGAAATTTCAACTCCCACATCCTCTCCTCCTAAACTCCTACCTCCACTGTTTTCCAAGTCCAAGTATTTTTATTCCATCTTTATTATTCATACAAATAACTCAAGATGGTGAACACACACAGATACCCAACACAGCTTTCTACTTATATTTTCCCCACAACAACTGCTGAGATGGGTTGATATCAGAGAAAGTTACTGGCCTGAAGTCACCTACTGAGGAGGGACTTGAATTCTTGATCTCCCACTTTGTAACCTGGGGTCTTAACCACTGGCTCCCTATTAGATTTGACATGTGATGCACACATGTGTAAGACTGCACCAACAGTGCAGTGAAGGATTTATTCTTGCTTCCAATAAAGTTTTTCTTTCCCTACTCATCAAAAAAGCTGGATATAAAGTTTGTAGGATTTTTTGCTGTTACACAACAGATTACCCAGGCATCTTTTACCTTTATTTGCCTACACTAGCGAAGATTCATCTGGTATTTCAATGGCTATTTCATGCTCAAGAGAAGCAACCTTTATCCTTGTATTCTTCACCTGTTCTACTCCCTTCCATATCCAGGTGAATCAGGAGATGAAATATGAGGTAGAATGGATTCTAGATACAGGAGGGACTGCTTAATATCCATTGGAAAGGCTGACCTGAATGTGTCTACATACTGCAATACTTCAAGGTATATCTGAAACTATGCACAAACCCATTTGTTTTGAACTGCCTTTAGAATCACCACATTTTGACATCTATATTGCAGGAGATTTTTTCATTTCAATTACCTTGGACTCTCTGGTTGTTATTGCCATAAAAAAGAAGAAGTCGCTTTCCCATGTCATCTAGATCTGCTGCATCAGACTTGCCTAACATTGGCTTTGAGAAACTGCTGAGTCCATCTTCACACAAAGGAAGTGACAGCCTCTGTTTTGCTGCTTGCTTTCGGCTGCCATTGAAACGGAGAGGGAGGGCATGGTATTTGGGTGTGGAAAATAATCTGTACAGGAGGACTGTTACTTGGGAGTTGTTCTCACCATCTATTGCGCGTGTGGAAAGGAGGGGAGTTTCCCGCCAAGGCCAACTGTCCGGCATACCAACCTGATGATTTTTGAAGATGTCTCCCACCTGACAACTGTGGAGATATGGGATTGGACTATGGACTGGGGATACCAAGGGGAGGGGAATGGGTTATGTATTGATATCAAATGCTTCACGTGCTTTTGCTTAGATCCAGCTTTGCTTAGCTTCTATTTACTTATAATCAGTAAAAGTATTCTTAATTCTGCAAAATGGAGTTGAGTGGGTTCTTTCTTGGTTATTAAGTGAAGCAGCCTTGACAGGAAGGAAAGTGATTATGAATTTATTACTGTTTGCCTGGACAAATTTCCTGTACAGGAATGGAACTGATTCTGATTGGGAAATTAGTAGATCTAGTAGATCTAGTAGATCTGGCCATGATACTCTCGCCCACAGTTCGGCGGAGACTCTGGTTGCCGCCTGGCACTCGGCGGCGTCGGAGTCTCTTGATCGGATTGCGCCACTACGGCCCCTCCGGGTCAGTGGATCCCGGAGGCCCCCTTGGTTTACCGAGGAGCTCCGGGAGAAGAAACGCCGGAGGAGATGCCTAGAGCACCAGTGGAGGTCCGATAAGTCCGAGGCGAACCGAGCACTTCTAACCACCTGCACCAAGGACTACGTTCGAGCATTAAGAACTGCCAAAAGATCATACATTTCTGCCTTGGTTGCGTCCGCCGAGTCACGCCCAGCCGCCCTGTTTAGGATAACCCGCTCCCTCCTTAACAGGAGGGATGCGGGAGACCCCTTGCAGGGTAGGGCTGAGGACTATGCTCAATTCTTGGCGGACAAAATAGCTCGGTTTCGGTCGGACTTGGACTCCACCGCAGTAGATCCAGCCGAGACACAGGAGGACCGCTTGGCAAATCATCTCTGGGTTGAGTTCCAGGATGTTGCCTCTGGGGATGTGGACAAGGCCATTCGAGCTGTAAGTGCCTCCACCTGTATTCTGGACCCGTGTCCCTCCTGGCTGGTTGCCAACAGCAGGGAGGTGACACATGGCTGGATCCAGGCGGTCGTGACCGCCTCCCTTCGGGAGGGGCACTTCCCCGCCGTACTTAAAACGGCGGTGGTGAGACCCCTCCTGAAGAAACCATCCTTGGATCCAGCCATTTTAAACAACTTTCGTCCTGTCTCCAACCTCCCCTTTATCGGGAAGGTTGTTGAGAAGGTGGTGGCCTTCCAGCTTCAATGGGCCTTGGAGGAAGCTAGTTATCTTGACCCCTTCCAGTCCGGCTTCAGACCTGGTTACAGCACAGAAACCGCTTTGGTCGCATTGACCGATGATCTCTGGAGGGCCAGAGATGGAGGCTATGCATCCATCCTGGTTCTCCTTGACCTCTCAGCGGCTTTCGATACCATCGACCATGGTATCCTTCTGCGACGACTGCGGGAGGTGGGAGTGGGAGGCACTGTTTTACGGTGGTTCTCCTCCTACCTCTCGGACAGGTCGCAGTCGGTGTTGGTCGGGGGGCAGAGATCGTCCCTGAGGCCCCTAACATGTGGGGTGCCACAGGGTTCGGTCTTATCCCCCCTACTATTTAACATTTACATGAAACCGCTGGGCGAGATCATTCGGAGGCACGGGATAAAATACCACCAATATGCGGACGATACGCAACTGTATCTGTCCGCCCCGTGCCAACTCAATGAAGCGGTGGACGTGATGAACCAGGGTCTAGAGGCCGTTAGGAACTGGATGAGCGCTAACAAACTGGTACTCAACCCGGACAAGACCGAGTGGCTGTTGTGCTTCCCTCCCAATAATTTGGCGAATGTACCAACACTTAGGCTGGGGGGTCAAATTTTACACCCCTCAGATAGGGTCCGCAACTTAGGAGTCCTCCTGGACCCACAGCTGACTTTTGACCACCAGCTGTCAGCTGTGACCAGGGGGGCATTTGCCCAGGTTCGCCTGGTCCGCCAGTTGCGGCCCTACCTAGACCGGGAGGCTCTCACAACAGTCACTCGAGCCCTTGTGATCTCTAGGCTGGAATACTGCAATGGGCTCTACATGGGGTTGCCCTTGAAGTGCATCCGGCGACTACAGTTAGTCCAGAATGCAGCCGCGCGAGTGATAGTGGGCGCACCGCGGTTCGCCCACGTTACACCTGTCCTCCGCGAGCTGCACTGGCTACCTGTTGGTCTCCGGGTGCGCTTCAGGGTACTGATGACCACCTTTAAAGCACTCCATGGTAGTGGATCTGGGTACTTGAGAGACCGCCTCCTGCCGATTACCTCCCTTCGACCAATTCGATCGCACAGACTGGGCCTCCTCCGAATCCCATCTGCCAGTCAATGCCGACTGGCGACTACACGGAGGAGAGCCTTTTCTGTTGCAGCTCCGACCCTGTGGAACGATCTCCCCGCTGAGATCCGTACCCTCACCACCGTCCAGACCTTCCGCGCAGCCCTCAAGATCTGGCTCTCCCAGCAGGCCTGGGGATAGGTTCCTAATTCACCCGCCCGAGTGTTTGATTGTTGAACGAAAGTTGCGTTTTACTATTTTTTTTTCTTTGTTCACATTTTGTTTTGTTTTTGATGTTGCACTTCCCTCCCTTGTGATTGTGAGCCGCCCTGAGTCCCCTCAGGGAAAAGGGCGGCCTATAAATTTTAATAATAATAATAATAATAATAATAATAATGGAAAGGCAAAAAAAAAAAAAAAAAAAAAGCAACGAAATGTTAATAAGGAAGAAAAATGACAAATCATCAAAAAATTGGGAAGTATGAGAAAAGGATGTTAAGGTAAACTCATCTAGATTTTACTTGGTATAATATGGGCAGAGATAAATTCTGACAAGTTTCAAGATTGAAATCTTTGAATGGCTGACAACTCTATCTTGATTCATGTATTGAAGTCAATCTCTTGTCCAAGACAAATAGAGTTTGTAATAGTTTTTCAATATGGGTTATAGAAGACCATCTTTTCCTTAATTTAATATAGCAAACTATCTTGAGCCAATTCCAATCAAACTTCTTTTAAAATTAAAAATAAGCATCAGTTTCCTTGCTCCACGTGAGCCTGAGGAACATGGTGCTACTTGTTTTAATCTTTTATATTTTTGGGGGAAAAACACAAGTTCCTCCATATCATATTGCAAAGAAAAAGGCCTCCACAGTTGCCAAAAATATCACACTTAAACCTGATTTTTCTAGAGCTGCATTTTTAAAAAATGGCTTTGTGAAAACCAGCTTGACAAATCTGAAAACACTGAATTAAACAGAGGTGGTGTCTGGAACATGCACAGATGTTAATATAGTTGGCCTCTAAAAAGAACAGATAATTAATAAAGCACCATCTGAACATAGTTGGTAAAACTGTGAGCTAAAAGCTTGGTGCTGCACTTTAAATGTGACACTTTTTTTAGCTTAAAAAAGAATTATTGACATATTATATGGTGCAATGTTATTCTTGTACTTCATCAGAGTAACACATTTATTTATTTTTCCCTTAAACAGATACAGTTAAAAGTGCCAGTTATTAAATATGTTCATTCTATCATAAAGCCTAATGATAAAAAAACAGCCACATTCTATGAACAGTATAGATAAGCTGCAAGGGGGAAACCAATCTGTGGCAAGACATTAAATTGGTTTCAATGAAATAGCTAAGGAATCAGAGCCAAAAAATAGTGCTGCTGCATTGTGTTTGCATTTCTGTGATGGGATTTACATAACTCAACATGACATTATATTGGCTAAAACACAAATCTAGTCCTTAATCCAACAAGACGCAAAGTGCCCACTGTGTTGTATCACCAAGACATTGTTTGCCAGGCTTCTGTATCTTGCCTAGCCAGATAAAATCTGTATGCATATTTATCCATTTAATACTAACTGCAGGTTTCCCAGGTTTTATAAAGCTGCAAAGATACAATATTCAGATACGATATCCTATCTTGGGAGCGTGGAATTTATTGATTGAGTGATTGATTTCCTATTATATGGAGAAATATACCTGAAGAAACAGCATATACATGAAAAAGATTTTCATGCAATTCTTGAATATAAAATGCTTCTTTCCATCCCTGCTTTCAATTTTAATTCTCTTTTTCCTCCTCTCTCCGTTTCATTTGTGTTTCTTGTTACTTAATCAGTTTTATTTTGAAGAACAATCCAAAGAAGACATCTGAATATCCATGATAATATGTGCAATTCTGGATTTAAATATAAATGGCAAATATCACAACCAAATTTCCTCTTTTATTTAAATATTCAGCATTATTGCAAGCCTTGGTTGATATTATGACACAAAAGTATTTTGGGAGATGCAATTCTTTCTTCAACAGTAGCTTTTATTGTGGGACAGTTTCCTTATTCTGCCTCTGGAAACCCTTCAGATAGAATAAATATATTCTTTCTGCCTTCTGCTATATAATTATTTTATTCTGCCACTAAAGAGCAGGATAGTGTTATGAACTCTACTGCAATCTGTTCAAAATTTAGTATTTCAAGTAGGTTATGAGCATTTCCATAGTATCCAACTCTATATATGTTCAAGAGATGATCATGAAACCATTATCTTCTTTTTGTAGACACTGAGCATATTGGTTAATGACACAGAGTTAAGAATTATATAATGGCTACTTTTACACCTTAATTTTATACTTTTATGGTTATCCAGTTATAGCATATTATAGTATTTCATTTGAGCATTTTTCATTGTTGATTTGAAACATAGGGCTTTTTAAAAAAATAAAAATGCGACTACCATTTAAAAGAAATAGGAAATTTCAATTGGAGTTTGAGCATGAATGCTAAAGTGGGATGAAAGATCTTTTTTTTAGTTGGTTGTCAAGGTATTCTTAGCCCCATCTAAGATACTGGCATTAATAGTTAAAATTCTAAGAGTTTTCTGATTTTTAACTCTGGATGAGTGGCTTTTCTGAAATTCTTTCTGCTTCCAGAGGCTATAGTCATGTTACATTCTTTAGCTGTTCCAGTCCTGTACTCATGACTTTCAAGAAAGTTAAGAAAGTTGTTTCCAGTGTTAGACTCTTTAACAACAGTTTTCAGGGAATTCAAGTCTGTCTGCCTGTGTCTGTCTTTCTGTCAGTCGGACCATCCATCCATCCATTCATCCATCCATCCATCCATCCATCCATCCATCCATCCATCCATCCATCCATCCACATACTCAGATACATGTAAAATAAATTTATATAGAGAAGTAAACATATATACAGGCACAATCATCCTTAAAACAAATTATTTTCTGGAAGCCCTGTTACACTTCAATATGTTTAAGAGAACCCTTTAATAACAGTTCTGAAATTTCTGAGTGACTACCAACTTTGCCTAACATGTAGAATATTACTGATTCAAAAGCATTATTTTTAAATTATTCTTTTTTCTTCTCCAATCTAGCAGGTTTCCCCCTCCCCCCGCTCCAGGGTTGTTTGTGGTGGTGTTTTTAACTACATCTAAGGATAAATTTTAATAATGTCTCCAATTTGTTTTTGCCTATGGATGCTGGACTGTTTTGACAAGGGTAGAACAAGACAATGTGTTTATGTCCCCACTGTAAGACTGTATAAGAGAAGGCACTTTTTCATGGTCTCAAAGGTGATTTTTAAAAGGCAACTGACCTTTTAAATTTTTTTGAGGAAAAAGGGGAAGACCTTTTGCTTCCCATCCAAGAAGCTTCATCAGTTGCGATGGCAGGGATATGGAAGAATACATACCTATCATTTTATTTCCTCACTATTGCAACAGATGAAGCATCTTGAATGAGAAGCGAAAAGTCTTCCTCTTCACAAAACGAACCAAACGAACCAAACGAACCAAATGAACCAAACGAACCAAACAAACCAAACAAACCAAACAAACCAAACAAACCAAACAAACCAAACAAACCAAACAAACCAAACAAACCAAACAAACCAAACAAACAAACCAAGCAAACCAAACAAACCAAACAAACCAAACAAACCAAACAAACCAAACAAACCAAACAAACAAACCAAACAAACCAAACAAACCAAACAGTCCAGTTGCCTTTTGTAAAAGCACCTTTGAGACAAGTATGACTTGGATGACTGAAAATCTCCAGAGACATTCTCTTTCATTACTGCCAAGATTGAGCTCCACTTTTTTGTCTTTAGAAGAGCCACGAGTTGCATTTCTTCCAGCAACCCTTCAATTCTAAATTGTACTTCTCTTAATGCTGATTTTTATTTCTGTATTATACATATTTGTGCCTTATATTTTAGGGTTGGGGTTTCATACTAACAAATAGCTTATCATTTATAGTCAGTTTTTATTCCACAATTTAATGTAGATCTCTATTATACAGAAAATAGCCAGTAATTTTTTATGTTACAGTCTGCAATCATCAGCAGAAGTATTTTAGTGCAGCCATAAACATTGAAGTCATTATTCCTATTTAGATAGGCAAACAGAGTCCTGGGTTTAACTTCTATAATATATCCCAGTTTCAGTTCATCCCCTATTAAAATTATACTGAGTAGTATACTGCAGTTCTTGATAAGTCTGTAAAATTTTATCTGTAAGAAAAAAAAATGAGGCAAACCAAAATACCCCAGTCCTTAGTTCTGGAATAGTTTTGAGTGAAACAGGTATGATTTTGTTTCAAACTATTTAAAACTCTATAATATAATATAGTGCTGTGTCATAAAGTAAAATTAAAAACTCATAAGACACCACAACATCTGTCACCAAACAATATTCTAGTAGCTACAGTATATGTTTATAATATTTTTACTATACCTTTCCTTCAAAACACCATCTGGTGTAATCTGTAAAAACAAATATGTAGTAAATGTGGTAGTGTTGTTGAATAATCAGCAAATTTAGGTTAGAAAAAAAATTATAGCATATTCATATTTTGAAAATCTATAGATTGTGACATTTAGCTTGTTGCCTTGTCCAAAGTATACAAAACAAAGCACAATATTCTGGAATGTTCTTATTCCTATCTGCATTATGGTTCCTAGCTGCAGTAACAGATATAATAACATCTTGAGGTCTTCATGTTAAACTTCCAAAGTTTTTTCAAAGCACTTGCCTGTATACCTATAATATGTTGTATCTCAACCCTATTTTTTTTAAAGGCAAATTTGATCAAACTATTGTTGGCCTTTACCTTTAAGACTTGATTTTAGATAAACTAATTTTGGTTCTGTTTCCAACATCAATTATTTCAATATAGTGTTGTCGTTTGTGTGTGTGTTTGTGTGTGTGTGTGTGTACGCGCACATGTGCACATTCACCATCTTCATTAGGAAAAACCAAATATTTATTTATAATACATATATCAATGAAAGAAAGAATTGGATAGAAATGAGTGCCTAAGTTTTTCATATATTTATATTTGCTGCTTAAACAGACCACTGTTAGTTTACATAAAATATAATTCTTATACTGATTTTGAAGCAAAGAGACTATTTATAATTTAAAATTATATGTATGCTTTGTTTATAAACTATAATCCTAGCAGCACACTGTGACCTTAAATAAAAATAGAGTAAATATAACCAAGTGAACCACAACAATGTCATATTACTCAACTGAGTGCCACAATACTAACCCCACATTTACATTTGCTGGGGTAAGTTCTTTCCTAGCCTTCACTACACTCTGCAAGTCTAACAGGGTGTGGCTTTCAATTCTCCTGGCAAAAGCTGTTCCAATAGATCAGAAAAGGTGGACTTTCCAAATCACACCAAGTAGCAAAATTTAAGAAAAGGACCTAGAACATGCTCACCTGAAATAATCTCATAAGAAGGGCAGATGGACAAACAATTTTGCAGATAACTTTTGCCTCTGACATAGCAACAATATAACATGGGCAAAATATGAATCATCCAAAACCACACACAAAATATGAAGCATTCAGAACTGCATGAGCTGCTGCATACTGGCCCAGTTCTAACTTTCAAGTGGTATTGAAGGGCAGCCTTATGTAAAGCACATTCCAACCAAGAAGTAAAAATTGAATGCCAATGCTCTCTCCATCAGGAACAAGCACAATTTGCACAAAGGCTAAACCTATTCAAAGACCTTTTTAGCCACAGCTATTGCCTGCTTTTTGAGCATGACCTCATGGACCCCCCCATGAGCATGAGGGGTCCAGAAAGACCCCCCAAATGTTGCTGCAACTCTATTTGGGGTGGTGGTAATTCATTGAGAGAATGCCACATTGATGGCAAATCACCAGACCCCAGAAACACAAAATTCAATACCAACTATTTGGGAAAGTTGAATTTTCAGTCAGGAGCACTTTACTGAAAGACTCTATATTCAACAAGTTTTGGAGAGACCTAACTTTAGAAGAAGTACTACCAGATTGATAGAGAAAATTAATGTACCACCTAACCTTAAATATTTTTTCATATCATCATCGTCATCATCATCATCATCACCATCATCATCCAATTGGATACTATGAAAAATAAGGTTCTACATTTAGGAAAGAAAAGCCAAATGCACATATATAATATAGGTGGTACCTCGGTGACAGGGGTGGGTTTCAACTGGTTCGCGGCGGTACCCGCAAACCGGTTAGTCAGGGAACCCGGAAGTAAGTAACTTCCGGGAATGGCGAAGGGCCCACCCACCCGCCCGCGCTCCTTACTGGTCTTTGAAGGCTTCTGCGCTTCCACACAGGCGCATGGCACATACAGCGCCTGCGCGATTCTCTGCGAGCAGCTAGATGGCATATACAGCGCTTGCGCAAGTCTCCGTGAGCTGCTGGAGCATTGCGCAGGCGCTAAGATGCATGCGTGAACTGCGCGCGTGCACGAGGACGCCGCCGGCCCCATTCCAACCGAACTGGGATTAGCAACCCACCCCTGCTTGGTGAATAGTAGTAACTGTGACAGAGATTGTGGAGTCCTAGTGGACAATTACTTAAATATGTGCCAGCAGTATGCTGTGGCTGCCAAAAAAAGCCAACACAGTTCTAGGCTGCAGTAACAGAGGGATAGAATCAAGATCACATGAAGCGTTAATGCCACTTTATAATGCCTTGGTAAGGCCACACTTCCTGACAGTTAGAACAACTAACCAGTGGAACAACTTGGTTCCAGAAGTTTGCAATTTCCCAACACTGAAAGTTTTAAAGAAGAGATTGGACAACCATTTGTCTGAAATGGTATAGGGTTTCCTGCCTCAGCAGGGGATTGGACTAGAAGACCTCTAAGGCCTCTTCCAATTCCTCTGCTCTGCTCCACTCCAGTCTACTCTACTCTACTCTACTCTACTCTACTCTATGCTACACTACTCTACTCTATTCTATTCATTTAGCCATTGTCTATCCACTGCAGGATGAAGGTCTCTTCCACATGTTTCAAACAATATGATCCTGAGCTTTCTTTTTTCAATTGAATCCCCAAAATTTGATCCAACCTGCTTTGCAATTATGGATAAAGGAGGAAAGAAAGAGGGGACAATATATTCATCATAATGCTGCAATTCTCAAAAGATAAAGGTTTCCTTCACACATATGTGGTAGTTGTTCCTAACTCTAGGGGGTGGTGCTAATCAGTTTCTTAACCAAAGAGCAGAGCAGTGCTGTCTGAATACATTCTCTGTGGTCATGTGGCTGACATGACTAAATATCAAAGACGCACAGAATGCTGTTACCTTCCCACCAAAGGTGGTTCCTATTTTTCTACTTGCATTTTTACATGCTTTCAAACTGCTAGGTTGGCAGAAGCTGGGACAAGTAACAGGAGCTCACTCCATTACGTAGCACTAGGGATTTGAACCACCAAACTGCCAACCTTTCTGATCAACAAGTTCAGCGTCTTAGCCACTGAGCCACCGTGTCTCATCACAACCCCTGAAATGCTTATTCTTCCTTAAATTCCTATTGCAATGTCATAATGCACACATTTCAACATTTTAAAGTTTCATGTCTAGGTTATTTGCCCATGTTTACTTCTTACTAATTTATGATGAATACAAAAGTTTGCAACAAAAAAAATATTAATCCCCCTCCCCAAATGAACAAATTAAATTATAAGTGTTTAGGGAAATACAGTATAAGTAAACTTACATTAAACTGCAATATACCATAATATCTACCAGAGTTGATACAGATGAATAGTGATAAAACTTTTCAGTTTCTCACCTATGTCATTATTTTTCATTTGAACCTTAAAACAGTGCTTTTCAGTAGTTTCAAACATAAGGCAATATTAGGGAAGAAAGCATATAAAGATGGACAATTTAACAAAAAGAACAACTCTTTGCATTGAAAAAAAATGTTTAAGCATTTATAGGGAAATTATTAAAGCAATTGATAATTTAAAATGCATATATTTAAAGAATGTGTATGAAACAGTACACAATTTTTGTGTAGTTTTCTTTTAAAATTATAAATTGATATCAAAATGGAAGAAACCAAATTCAAGCAAAAGAAACAAAACAAAATGAAAAGTAAAAAATGAAAGAAAATTAAAATTGGTAGCTCTGTTCATCTTTTACAAGCATCTTGACAAGTCTTCAGAATTACAAATGTTTTGTGAAATCATCCTCTTGAACACTATTATGCTAATTCACAGCTTGCCTGAAATATTAAAGATTAAGAACTTTGATTTTGCTTTAAACCAGAAAATATATTACCGAGTGAATATCAATATTTTCTAAACTGTATAAAGAAATAAGAAGTTAAGGAGCAGTTTCTAAGCTTTATATTTAAAATAAACCTGCTGAAGTTTTGGTGAGCTTGTTCATCTTGGCAAGTTTATAATGATGAATTAGTTATTTTAAAGAATAAATGAAAATCCCCATTTGTGGAAACTGTATAAAATACTTTAATGGGTATTTGGTTCACAGCTATTATAGACTGAAACACCATTCACTGGCAATTTAAATAACTTTTATCCAACAGAGCCAAACACTAATTGGGTGAATTGAGAAAACTCAATTCATAGAGTGTTTTCATCAGAAAAAGTGAGGGTAAAGATAGAGCCTTTTTGTGCTAACAATCCTTAAAAAATCCAAATGTGAACAGCTGCTAGAGAAAAATAGATTTTTGATGTTACATTACAGGAAAAAAATGAATTTTTCAATCTGTGCTATAACAGAACAAAAAGCAGAATGCATTTGACTGTAGGAAAAATATTTATTCTGGAGTGCTTACAGTTATACTACCACATTAATTACATTTTTGTTAATATCACTTTATATATGCAACTTCTGAACAGTTCCTAAGAATTGCTTCTGTCATAATAAATAATTAAATGATTTTCTAATTCATAATAGCTAGAATAAAATATAGTAGAAGAGTTTTATATACACAGATTGGTAAGGTAATGTCATTCAACATGACACAGAGTAACAGCCAAAATTACTTTGGTCATTTTTTAACCAAAGGAACATGGAAATGTATCTGGAAATGGTAGATACAATGTTCACAAATTTATCAACAAAGACAAGGAAAACATAAACCAGGTATCAAATCCATAACTTATAAAGCTAGAAAACAATGATATGAAGCCTACAAAGCCAGTGAATATAAATATTTACCTATATAAACAAATCTCTCCCTCTTCCTTCCCCTACCCCCTCTCTCTGAAACAATATAAAAGTAATGGGATTAAAATGCAATAAAAATAAAATAACATGAATTACCAGTAAGCTTCAGAATCTTTAACTACAAGAATAACAAATGACAAATGTAGAGCCATAAAATTGGCAACCTGGAAAAATATACATGGGTTCTTATCAGATAAGTGGATTGAGAAATAAAAGTAGTGCTTTTTGCTTGGAAATGTCTCCATAATGAGGTGAATGATAGCCATTCTAGAGACCCCGTAAAAGGAAGAACAGAGACTCAGACGTCTTAAAGATCATATTGGAAAATCACCTCATAGACATAGGTGCTGGTGCACTGGAACATTCTTATAGCATCCAAAGAGGTGGTGGGGCTGATGAGGACTGTATGTCTAGTAAAGGTAAAAATTCTATTAAAGGTAAAAATTCTATTAAAATTCAATATGTTAATCCATCATCAGTACAGGTACACATTTTAAATGAAGATAAGTGAATCAAGATCTTCTGAGCATTTAAAAATCAGTAATAATTCAGCCAATTTTTATTTTGAATGTCTTATGTTGAAATAAAAGCCCTGCACAATTCAAAATTATGTCTAATGAACATGAGAGTAGCAGGGAACGGCAGAATAGAAAAGAAACAATTGGAGGAAGTAAAAAAAAAATAAAGTCTTGCAAATAGAACAAGAGACGCAAAAGAAAGCAAAGATAATACTAATTGTAATAGATCTCTTGGCTGCAAACCCAAAACACCTGGAGGACCACCTGAATACCATCAACACTGACAAAATCACCATCAGTCAATTGCAAAAGGAAGCTTTACTTGGAACAGCTTACACCCTGTAACAATACTTTTAGCACCATCAAAAAGCAAAATTCGCCTTGGATTATTCTTGAGTAGGATTCAATCGTTCTATATGTATACAAATGGCTGTGTGTGTGTGTGTGTGCATGTTTGTGTTCCAGGATGACTCTGGAACGCCTCAATCAATTTCAACCAAACTTGGTACACAGCTGACTTATTCTCTGGAAACAAATACTGTGGGGGTAAAACACACCTAACAGCCTTCAGTGTGTGTGTCTGTCTGAGTGTGTGTCTGTCTGTGTGTCTGTGTGTCTGTGTCTGGGTGTGTGTTCCAGGATAACTCTGGAATGCCTGGGCCGCTGAAATGAAAAGGAATGAATTATATCTATAGTGTCAAATCACAGTACTTTTGACAGTGATCGTGTGCATTAGTGTGATTGTGTTGAGATACAACCTGTTGTGTCTTAAGATGGCGTCTACTGTACATCACAGTGGAATTGCCATGGTAATGATTTCACAGTACTTCACAAGCAGGCTCCAACTCAATACAGAATTAGGATAAATAAATACCCACAAAACGCTGGGTTATCAGCTAGAAGTAGATAAAAATGCCAAATCTAGTCTAAACATCTGACTGCCTATGTGATGAAACATAATAATAAAAAGCCAAGCCTGTGCTTCATACTAGTGTAGGTTTTCAGAGCCAGAGTGAATTGAATAATGATGATCTCTTAAGTTCCGTGACCTTGGTCTAACTTTGTGGTGTTTTGACTTTTCAACAGTATCTGTGGCTGGTATCTTCAGAAGCTGAGCATATTCCTTTGCAGTGTACCTCTTGGAATCTCACAGACAACACAATGGTAACTGAATGTGGTTTGTATTTAAATCTGGAAAGTTGGTCTCTGTTTGGAACATGTCACAGGAGTGAAAGAAAACTGGTTCCAGATTGTTTCCTTGTCAAAAGAGACTTCTTCCATTTTTTTATTATATTGTTTTAGATCTTGATTATATAATGTTAATTGGACAATATTAGTATTCTGTTATTTAGGTGGTTTAAAGAGTAGAGAATAGAAGACAGTCTTAAATCAATATTAATTATAATTTAAAACATTAATGTTAGCATAGAATTATCTGAATTTTATCCACAGTTAAATAGAGTATTGAAACAAGAACTGTTATGAATTAAAGTATACATTATGTATAAAGTTTTGATCTTGCACTGATTACTTAATATTAAAGATTCCACTGTGCATGTGTGTATTTAATAATTGTGAACAAGTTAATGAAATAAAAAATAAAACAAAATTAACAAGGATTGTAATTTTTTTTAAAAAAACCTACCTATTGGATTTTTTACTTCACTTTCCCTTTACATCTGCTGTTTTACAATATTTTTACACACTGCACTTGATTATATCTGTCATGTTGTAAAATGTTGTATGTAGGAAACAATTCTTGCTTAAATTTGGTTAAGCTTCTTTGAATATATATATTCATATGCCTGCAGGTCTTGGCGTATTCGGGTCTTTTTCCGTGTAAGATTGACAGTATCTTGGTGACGTTTTGACGAGGTCACACTCGTAATCTTTAGGCTGGTGCCTTTGGCTTCATGCTTGTGCGAGCAAAGCATGATCAAAGCTGCCGTTTTTCTATAAATATAGATGGGGGTGTGTGGAATGTTGGCTTTGTTGCTTTAAATGATTGGTTGGCTATGTTGTCACATCTTGATTGGTTGATGGAATTGATGTTTGGTGAGGGTGATTGGTGATGGTGTCCTGTGTTGTTCTGGGTCCTGTGTCAGTTTTTGTGGCTGGGACTTGTTTATTAAGTAGGGCTAGTTTAAAGATGTCTGGTAGGTGGGAGGTATCATCATGTTTATTCATGTTGTGGGGGTGTTTCTCTATTTTGATAGCTTCCATAATTATCCTCTTGTTCAGTTTTGGAGAGTAATTTGGTTCCTTCAAAATCAATTTCATGTCCTGTTGCTTTAAGGTGTTGGAAAAGGGAGGAAGTTTTTTCTTCTTTTCTGACTGAGTTTTTTGTTCTGCGATGCATGCATTTATTCTCCTATTGCTTTCCAAAACTGAACACTTCGAAACTTTGCCAAGATACTGTCAATCTTACACGGGAAAAGACCCGAATACGCCAAGACCTGCATACCTATACCTGTGAAAATCTACAAAAACAAATACACACACACACACTTTTGGTTTTGCCATTGCTGCATTCTCAAAGTTTAAGTTCTTAATCAGATATTGTTGGAATTACATTTCTTCCAATGTTGAAATAATAATTCTCTGTGATATAAGTCTCTCTCTCCCTCTCTCTTTCTCTTTCTCTCTCTCTCTCTTTCTGTTTGTGTGTATATACATGCAGACATACATACATACATACGTCCTGTTAATTCATTCTGAAATGCAGCTCATAGAAAGTTGTATTTCCTTTTTTTTTTTACTAATTTGTTTTTAAGAAATTCTAGGACAGCTGGTTCCTGATTGGCCTTTCCTTGAGACAGGTTGTTGGTTCTTTCAGTAAGTTGCTATATAGTTTTCATAAAAGTTGCATTTATATCTATTTTACATCCCATTATAGCCTTATTCCTGACTAAAGAAGTTAATTAAGTTGAACCACTTAATTAAATTTTCTTGGTGTAACTTTTGTCACAAATGTCTTTGTTTCAATGCCAAAAAGCAAAACATTATATATGTCTTCTGTGTCTTCTGCAGTTAATTCCATAAAATAAGTGTATAAATCAGAGGGTTTATTTTTATAGTATCAATAAAGTCTATACATAAACTCAAAATTAGAAGCAATTCAAAAATTTTCTAAAGATAATTTCCCACAAGTGAAATCAAACCAGTATGTGTGGTTTTTTTTTATTTAGCAGCATTTATGCTTATTGCATAAAATCTGTCAAATGACACAAACAATGATATTTTTTGAAAATGCAAAGTGATCTATCTCTTATTTTCAGTGTTTTAATGATTTCGACCAATTTTAGATCATTCAAAGTTCAGTTCATTGAAGCTGTGATTGTGTATGTGTGTGTGTGTGTGTGTGTATGTATGTATGTATGTATGTATGTATGTGTGTGTATGTATATATATATATATATATATATATATATATATATATATATATATATATATATATATATATATATATATACACACACACACACACACACACACACACACACACAATACAATACAATACAATACAATACAATACAATACAATACAATACAATAATACAATAGCAGAGTTGGAAGGGACCTTGGAGCTCTTCTAGTCCAACCTCCTGCCTAGGCAGGAAACCCTGGCTATCCAACATCTTCTCAAAGACTTCCAGTGTTGGGGCATTCACAACTTCTGGAGGCAAGCTATTCCACTGATTAATTGTTCTGTCATGAAATTTCTCCTCAGTTCTAAGTTGCTTCTCTCCTTGATTAGTTTCCACCCATTGCTTCTTGTTCTACACTCAGGTGCCTTGGATAAATACTTTGATTCCCTCTTCTTTGTGGCAACCCCTGAGATATTGGAACACTGCTATCATGTCTCCCCTAGTCCTTCTTTTCATTAAACTAGACATACCCAGTTCCTGCAACCGTTCTTCATATGTTTTAGTCTCCAGTCCCCTAATCATCTTTGTTCCTCTTCTCTGCACTCTTTCCTAGATAATACTTTAATACAAATTAAAGTAAAATAAAAGGCTAAAGTGGTTGTAGGAACATTTGGGACTATGACTCCTAAGTTGAAAGTGGTTCCAATAGATTCCAAGAGCAATATTAGAACTCTCTGTTCAAAAGAATATAGTGCTAGGAACAGCTAAGACACTTTACAGAATCTTTAAACTCCCAGAGATTTGGAAGAGGACTTGAGATTGAGGAAGGCATATAACACAGAGGTGGTATTCAGGAGGTTCTGACCAGTTCTGTAGAACTGATAGTGAAAGTTTTGAGTAGTTTGGAGAAATGGTAATACCACCTCTGACTGGCCCTGTCCCCATCTATTCTCTGCCTCCCGAGTCCTGATCAGGAGGAAATGGGGATTTTGCAGTAACCTTCTGCTGGAGAGGGAGGGAATGGAGATTTTGCAGTAACCTTTCCCTGGAGTGGAATGGGAATGGAGATTTTACAATATCCTTCCCCTGGCATACCCACCAAGCCATGCCACGTCCACCAAGCCACGCCCATAAACCGGTAGTAAAAACTGTTGAATCCCCCCACTGATGTAACACCTATAGTGGTAAGAAAGGATTTTTGTTATTGTTGTAAAAAGTGAAATCTTCCTTAAAAATTAGCCAGATAGGTAGAAAGGCAATAAAATACAAAAATGCCACTATAAATAATAGCTAATATTAAATTTAAGATTACAAATATACTAGTGGAAAATATCAAAATAATTGCTCTATATTGTTGCCTCTCTATGTCATGAACACTGTCTACAGATAAATTTTGCATGTCATTTGGAAATAGTTTTTAAACTGTGAGAAATTAAATTTTTATAGAAATATGGAAGGGAATAGGCAAGATAATATTATATTTAGTGATCAGTGATTTTCAATACTGAGGCTCCACTTATGTGCAGTTTAGCACTGTTGTCAGGATGGACCATTTGAAAAGCAATGTACAACCTAAAATGGGGGAGGGGGTTTTCAAAGGAAAATACTAATAGCACTAACAAATGAGGATAATGCTAAATAAATATTTAAGTTTGCTTAATGAAGCATTTGACAAATGAATTTTTATGCGGTGCCTCATTAATTAGAGGTAATTATTGACATCAAAAGTTCTTTATAATAAACAAACATTCTGATGTATTACAACAAATAGACCTTTTCATACTATGAAATTCACTTCACGTCAGATAATTACGTGTAATAACTTACATAAAAACATTTTGAAGTTACCATTAGTTCTATGTAAACAGAATAATGAACATTCCTGCATTCCAACATTTGAATCTTCATTTGTATTTCACATAGAAGCAGTTAAATATAATTGGATATACATTTGGATTATATCCCAGTTTCTTGAAATGAATATGCCAGGATGGCAATATTCAAAAACTAAAGCTAGAAAGTGAAGTGAGACGGCTATTATTATTTAGTATATGTGGTTCACAGCCTATGGTCTGCTGGCTCTTGGGAGCGGGGGGGGACACATAGTTGTCACAGGAAATCTGAAAAGATCTTGAAGAAATATTATGATTTAAATTTTGAGTTAAGTCTTTGTGTTCCATGGCCATGGCCCATGACCACAAAAAAGTATTTAAATGGGGTCCATGATATAGAAAAGGTTAAGAACCATTGGTGTATGGCATATCTTAAATAGATTAACAATATATATTAAGAGATAGCTGAACATAAAGGATAAATATCTGAAGGCTTAAAATCCATTTTTTAGATATCTATTAAGTAAACACATATTGGCCTGGTACAGCTGTTTAGAATTTACTTCTGCCACCACCATAGTTATAAGATGCTTTCCTATAATGCTGGTCTATGAAAGAGATACAACTTTAATTGCTTTCCTGCTATGTAAAAGAATGAAAGAAAGGAAAATACCATTGTAAAATGTTTTGGCCTGATAGCATAGCCTTTTCTTTCCCCTTTTGGAAATAAACAAAACTCCCAGTGATAAATGAAATCAGTGTTTTTTTAATTTATTATCTCTCTCTCTTTTGCTCTCTCTCTCACACACAGACACACACAGACACAATATACCTTAGATGAAACATGATTTTTTAAAAACACATTTCATAGTTTTGGCAACCTTATCTTCTTGAGCAAGCTGGAGATGGATCCTTCCTAATTAGATTTTGGCTCATAGGAAGTTAATAAAAAACAAAGCAAATCCTGTTGACTATAGCCCAAACAGAATTTCCAACTTGTGCAAAATAAAAAGGAGAGACAATAAGACTTAAATAGGGCCTCCAAACAAAGGAATTAAAACAATGCAGCTTCTGAATAGAATATTTGCCTATTTCTTAGAGCAAACTTGATTTGAACAAAAATCTTCTGCTTGCTTTCATGATCTTTTCCAGCTTTTTGTCAATTTGTCCTTTTATTAGGCAAGAGACTAGAGAGAAAATCCTAGCTTTCCCCAAGGCCCTGCTTTCAGTGTGGTGAGTGTAGATTGGTATTTATTACAAATTTGCTTTCTCTCTTAATTATTTCATATATTTCTTAATGTTCTACCAATGAAAAAGGTTTGAATTCCTTTTCCAAAAATAAAAGCAGAGTCTGAAATCAGCTTCCTAAGGACTGCTGAGTCTCTCTTGGCTGTGAATATAGCGATGTGCTACATAATTTTACTGAAACTATTTTGATGTAACCTAAACTATACCATACTTCAATCATTCCATTTTTGAACATTTCTCAACACATTTATCAGTCAAGCTTTAAGAAAATAGTTACCACTGTTCTCTTTTATTGAACTTTGAGACCTGAGTGCTTTCAATTTTATTCTTTATTCTTTGTTTGGGGTAATTATTTATTTGCTTTACTATCATAGTAATTAAAAGATAAAAGCCTAGAAACCACAGTTTATCACAAGACCAATTTTAACAGTAACCATTCACAATCATACAACAAGAGTTGTATCAGAACACTTATATGGAAGTTCTCAGCAAGCTCAACAACTGGAGAACTAGTACTCACTTGAACAATGAGTACTCACAAGGATTTATTACAAGATGCATGTGTAACATGTCAGGGAGAGAAAGAAAGAACGAACTTCTGTACAAGACCAACTAAATGACACACCCTGCCATACATCAATTTCAGAAGCAGTAGAACACAGCTTTAGATATCTGCAAGTGGGCATAGCATACCATCCAGGGGCTAATGTACGAAGACAAATCATGCATTGCAAATGTTTCTAATGTAATCTACTGATCCCCTGTGACTGTAGGACAGATAGGAGGAGCAGGGAAGTAACAACCAAATTGCAATAAGATAAGCTCTTATTCTGAGATGAGACCTGAATAAACAGAAAGGAACATTGTAAGGAACAGAACACTTTACAGGAGTGTAATTAATACACACTCCTGAAGCTTATGAAGTATTTCTTCCAAACAACTACCACAGTCCTATTAATTTTTTAAATTCCTTTTGTGACATTTATAATGAAATTATGCATTCTCTCACCACCATTAGATAATGGTTTTTTTATTTTGATTGCAATCCATGCTTCATGATGTATGATATTTAACTTATGGGCTCAGATTCAGCAAATCGTGACCCGACAAAAGCACGGACGACAGAAGTGCGCTGACAAAACCGCATCTCTAAAACCACGACATCATCACCGCGTCGACAACAGCGCGGCGACAGAAAGCCGATTTAAGTTAAGGTAAGCATTAGGGTTAGGGTTAGGGTTAGGTTTAGGGTTAGGTTTAGGGTTAGGTTTAGGGTTAGGTTTAGGGTTAGGGTTAGGGTTAGGGTTAGGGTTAGGGTTAGGTTTAGGGTTAGGTTTAGGGTTAGGGTTAGGTTTAGGGTTAGGTTTAGGTTTAGGGTTAGGGTTAGGGTTAGGGTTAGGGTTTGCGTTATGTTTAGGGTTAGGTTTAGAATTAGGGTTAGGGTTAGGGTTAGCTTTTGAATGCTAGTAAAAGTTTATTTTGTTTCATCAAATGGAATAAACTTATCAATTACAGACAGTAAAATGTAGTACTGATGTCGACGTGCTAGGGTCGCATTTTGCAGAGCGCTTTGGAAGGCGCAGATTTGCCCTCCGCGGTTATGTTGGCGCGCTAGTGTCACATTTTGCTTAGTGCTTCAGACAGCGCAGATTTGCCCTCCGCGGTTATGTCGGCACGGAAAAGGGCTTCACGGTTTTGTCGGTGAACCTCAGCAAATATCCTTTATGAATTAGATGAAGATAATAGGACATCCTGAAGAATAACCTATTGATGAGAAATTATAAGAATAAAGGATTAGAATTGTGTTGCCTATTACTACTTTTATTTTAAATCTGACTGGGAACTTAAATTGCTCATAAAAGCATATTATCGCCACAATAGCACAATTTGATTATATTTGTAATTTGAAGACTACTGAAATATCTAAAAGACAGACATAACTGTCTTTTTGGGGTCCTATAATTCAGTATATACTTGCAACATGAAAGCATTCATCAATGCATTTTAGGCCTATCAAGCATCTGATTATTTACTTGTTGAATATTACACGATCATATACCATTAAGATCATGTTTAAAACTATTTTGTATATGCATGATTAGAACTATATATACTGTAGAAATATAAATATTTACAAACCAATGAACAAAGCTATAAGAAAAAGGGGCTTTTTATGTTGTCATTTGCTTTTTAGAAGAACAGTACTGAACAATATCACGTTTAAGATGTGCTTTAATTTATAGTTCTATTTATAAATTATAGTAGAACTTTATTCTTAGCTAATAGGTTACTATGCAACATGTATTAGTACAATTTGTTGCTATTTCCTATATTAATAGATTAATGATCAAAGTGGTATTAGTTTTGCAATGGGTATTGTTGTGACTCAGCAGATGTCTGCTGTGAGTCTTTTCAGGATACAAGATTCATTATGCAGCTGGGGCTTGTTAGAAGCAGGTTTGGAGATAAAAGGACAGATGCTGCCATGCCCTAGTCGCAGGAGTCAACGTTCCTTCGTACGTTCCTTTATCCTTGATCGTGGTTTCTTTGATGTACACTTGGAAAAGTGGTTTGACTTCTGTAACCCTGATTTGTAGAGACTTTGGAAGAAGGGCTTTGCTTTTGTTTGATTCACCTTGTATTGAAGTAAGAAAGATTTGTGTTTCAGTCCATTATCTTCTGGCAGAGACTTTAATTAGTTTATTTTTGGGCTCGAATAAGGTGACCAGACATAACGCTTTTGGCGTGACACCCCCGCTTTTTGATGCATTTTCCCGCGTCCCGCCCGCTTTTTTAAAAGGCACGCTTTTTTTGGCGCTCGCAGCTCCCGCCCATCAGCTGCTGGGCTGGCTCATCGTTCTGTTCTATGCTACCTACAAATTTAAGCCAGCCCAGCCTGCCGCTCACTGAGTTGATTGGCTGGACTCCAGCCAATCAGTGAGCTGGCCAACCAGCTCACTGATTGGCTGGACTCCTTAGCTGAGGACGCAGAGGAGTCTCCATTTTATTTTGTCTTTCTTGTTGGGGTTGCAGCTGCACTTACTGGTGGTGAGTAAAATAAATCATGTTTTGTAAAAAATTTTACTCGGGAGTAAAATTTACTCCCGAGTAAAAATTTTACTCGGGAGTAAAAAGCGGCTGCCGGTCGGGCAGAGAACTTCCACGTGGTTCCATCCAGACTTGCCGCCCGTGCTGGCTGTGAACTCCGCAAAGCCAAAGGGGGAGAAGGCAGGGGGCTGTCTCCTCCCCCCCAGCCCAGCAAACAGTCCTTTTTTCAGCTGTGCAGACAACTTCCACGTGGCTCTCGCAGCCCGGCAGAAGCATTTTTTCGGGGGAGGGCTCTGCCTTAAGCAAGAATTGCATTAAAGACCAGAGCAACAGGTATTGTCAGCTGTGCAGACAACTTCCACGTGGCTCTCGCAGCCCGGCAGAAGCATTTTTTCGGGGGAGTGCTCTGCCTTAAGCAAGAATTGCATTAAAGACCAGAGCAACAATTATTTGCCTGGAGAGACAAATAATTCCTAGGGATACTTGCCATGTTCTTTCATCACCATGACGATCTTATTTTTTTGAGCTAAATGTATTTTTCCAGTTTGAATTGGGCATAATCTTTTTTTATTGATCCACTGTCAGGAAGAGGGATTATAATTTAAAACAGATGATTTCAGTGGCATCTTTTTTATTAATTTAAATTTCTTTCCGTTCTCCATACCCATCTTCTTGTATCAAATAATAGCTGTGGATTCATTGGTATTAAATGTATATGTTTGAAGCAGTGCAGGAAATCTTGAAAACTTATGAATTTCTCTCCCCTCTGTGGCATTAGGCCTTAGTATCTGATTTGCTATATAACTTAGCAGTAGTTATTAGCACTCTTGGTGAATGATTCCCTTTTCTCAAATTATCTTGAACAATAGTTTGCAGTGTTTTCATATCTTGCACCCAGCTTTTTAAATTTATTATTAAATAATTTGTATTCTATCAGGGGCTTTCAGCAGTTTACAGCAACAAAAATGCCAAATAAAATTATATTATTATAAAATCATTGTAACAATTCCACAAAAACAATAAAAAGAAAATCCAGTGATAAAACCATATTAAATCCCAATGGCTCTAGAAGACAGAATAATTTGTACAGCCTTCCTGAATGGACAGCAGGTTAGGGCTCCCTGCTCTGGAGGAGGTTTCCAAAGGATGGGCAGGGCACCAGCTGAGACCTTTCTCCTGAGAAAGCCCTACCTTTGTCATGAATGGGATTACAGGGCCTCCCTAGAAGATATTTAAAGCTCTGGTAAGATAGCTTTGAGGGGGGTGGTCTTTAAATATTTGGACTTTAAGCTGATTTTGGAACATCTGTAAATTTGAAAGCACAAAAAATGCTATTGGCTTGTTTCCAGATGAGTCATTTACTGTAAGGAGTATAGGCTCAATGTATTTTAAAATAATATTTTATTTATTGTGCATATGATTTTTTAAAATAGTGGTATTCTGTGTTTATTCTTTTTTTAAATTGTCTTAGACTATTTAAAAAAAGATTCTATCCAAAATAAATTGAAACAAGCCATTTTTAAAATTTCTATGCACAATAGTTTGAAATGGACTCAGGAGTCATGATCGACACTGAGTGAATTTGCACTTTTAATAATCAGGAAGATACAATGGCATTGAAAAAAGAGACTGATGACCATTTTTCACACTTAGCGACCATTTTCACACTTAGCGACCGTTGTGGCATCCTCATGGTTACGCGATCAAAATGTTGATGTTTGGCAACGGATTCGTATTTCTGATGATAGTTTGAAATGGTGACAGTATAAATTATTGCTGGTGTAATACTTAACAATGGTTTTTAAGGATTTCTTTTATTTATAGAATACCTTTTTTATTATTTTGGGGGGATTTTTACTTTTAAATTGTTTATAAAATGTATTTACTACAAAAAATGTTCCTTTTTGCAAATGTGATCTTTGCAAATCTTTGTGATGCAATATGTTCAGACCAGGTTTATGTGTCTCAAAGTGGCTGCTATTCTATGGGCAGGCCAGGTTGGTGCAAGGCAGCTTTGCCAGATTTGGTGTGTTTCACCCTCATTGAATTTTATATCGTATAAAGAATGGAAGGAGGAAGGAAGAGAAAAAAGGAGGAAGGGAGTGAGTGAGGAAAGAACAGGATGGAAGGAGGGAGGAAGGAAGGAAGAGAGGGAAAGAGCAGAAGACAGATAAGGTGAAGGTAGATAAGCAAGAGGAATGAAGGAAGAAGTGAGGAGTCTCGAGGAGGGGGAAAACATTTAGTGACCAAAGTTACAATGGCATTGAAAAAAGTGACTGATGACCATTTTTCACACTTAGCGACCGTTGAGACCATTTTTCACACTTAGCGACCGTTGCAGCATCCTCATGGTCACGTGATCAAAATTTTGTTTGGCAACAGATTCGTATTTATGCTGGTTTCAGTGTCCTGGGGTGACCTTTTGACAAAAATTTTTTTTTTTAATGAAGCCCCCCCCCCCCCCATCAAGGGTGTCCCTCTTTTCCAATCTGAAAATCTGGTCACCTTAGCTCGAAGCCAGTTTGAACTGAGAACTGATAAAGAGAAGTCCCTTTCATTTTGTTTGCCTGTCTTTTGTTAAGAGCCATGAAGGGGGGACAGAACAGGGTATTATATTTCCAGTAGATAGCACTGTATGTTTCTGCTAAGAAAAGAAAGTCCAATAATCATTTTATTTCATTGTTAACATTTTATAAGTACTTTTACTCATTAGTACTTATTGATAAATAAACCTAAGTGTAAGTCTTCATGCCAGATAAAGATCAGTAATTAATACTTCTGTTATCACTAAAATTAAGAAAAATATTCCTTTTCCAACTGTAATTTTTAAAAAAAGGGAAAATAGAGCAGAGAAAATATTACTAAGTCAATGTCAATGTCAAATACATTTGCGCATTTAAAATGAGCATTATCAACAGAGTGGTGACATTAGACCCAAAGCTGTTGATTAATTAAACAGCCAATGGGATAAAACTGCTGAAAGCTCAAAGGCAACCTTCACTGTTTTTAGCAGCAAATTATATGATGCCAACATGGCATCAACACATGAGATGGCTTATAATTGCTTGGTGAAAGAAACAAAGTAAAAATGTTGTACTTACAGAAACTTAATTGCTCCAGAAAGAAAGCCAAGCAATTATCTCTATAGTATTAATTAATCACTGTTCTAAGTGTAAACACAAAGCTTCTTTGTGTCGGACCCCAGGATTAGAATCTCACAAGTGGGACAAATAGATGTGTACTTTACTCATTGTGTTGTAAATATTGAAAATCCATCAGTAACAATAGTAAGGCTCCAAATAATGACAAGCTTATGCTACTTTTAAAATGTATCTTACTATAGATATTGTTGACCTATAAAAGAAATGTAATTTGGAATTCTTGGAAAGTGCTAAAACACAGAGCTTTAAAACATTGCAATATTCTTCTCAAAGTACTGTATTAATCATTTCATTCAAGCTGCAAGTAATTTATTCATTTTGTAAGAAAAGCAATAGTTTGTTTGAATGCTATCATATAAAAAATGTAATAGCAATATAATGAAATAACAAAAATAAAAAATACTATGAGTTACTTTTATAGTATATTAACTGATTCTCTTCCATTTAAAAATGAAATGATATTTTTATAATATTCTTATAAAATAAGAATAAGTTAAAAAGATAAAAAAAATTAATTCAAAGATACAAAAAAAGAATAAAGGAAAAGAATAAAAGAATAAAAATTAGAAATTGCAGAAAAAATATAGAAAGAAAAAATAAGAATATAGCAAAGAAAAAGAAAACAAATATATAAAGAAGTGACTTTCCTCTTCATCCTAACCAGTATAAACAATATTAATTACTTATCTCTCATCTCTTAAAATACAATGAATGATCTCTCAGAAGTTATCCACATTGCTTTTTTGGTTTTCCATTTGCATATCTTTGAAAGAAAGTATGTCTATAATGGCAGACACTTTTAAGATTAACTTCTGGATCCAACGGTCATAAATATCCTCAATACATCCAATGTTAAAATATTTGACTCCATTTTGTTTTTGCAAGTCAAATTTAATTGTTCTTTTCCTTGAATTGTAATCTTTAATTGCTCCTAGTGTCCTTTAGTACCAATGTTCAAATTTTCATCATATCATATTATCTTTTAAGAATCAAACAATAGCATTTTCCCAAGGGAAGGATTCTTATGATTAATTTCAAAATCTTATAATAACTAATTTTTGGTTTTTTTAAAAAAAATATTTAAAACATCTATAAACTTATTTTTAAATTTTCTTTTACTAAGAATTAAAGGAAACTCACCTGCTGCAATTATAAAACTTCTTGATCGAAAGGTTCTTAATAGTTGAAAAATAGTTAAGCAATTTCCAAAAGTATTAAAAAATGAGACTCAGCAGAAACTTGTGTCCATTAAAGCTACATTGTCCAGTGGTGGACTTTATGAAAAACTCTTGGTTCTCTGATGTTCAAATCATGGAGAAACTGTAGAAACCTCAGTTTATGCTATTTACTCATGATGAGCAGCTTTTGGAGTGCAAGTGGACAATCTGAAGATATTGGGTTGGCCAGAAATTGCCATCTGCTACCAATTGCTACCAATCTTACTGCATTGTTGTAATTCCTCTCTTGGAGTCATCCAGTTCAACATGAATCCTTACCTGAAGTTCCAAAGAATTATGATATTGATGTTATCAAAATCTGCATGGAGAGTGATACTCAAAGTTTACAAATACATTTTTTTATTCAAAGCAAACAAATTATTATTAATAATATTAAAAGTAAAAGAAGTATGGCTCAAAAGTTTCAAATTTAATTATTATGCTTTGGTTTTTACATTTCCCATGAAATCTACTTAGAGACATGTGGGAGGCTGAGCTCTTTCTATCTGCTTTGTCATTTTTCTTTCATCCTGTAGAAAATTGAATATTTGGGACTATGCTTAGATTGGAATAAGCCATTCCTTCTCCTCATAGTTAAGATAATTTTCTTTCTTTTCAATTCTTTTGAAAAGCAATTTAAAGTTTCTCAAATATTGAAATCAATTTGTTAGAAACAAAACAATTACAGTGAAGTCTATATCATTTAATTCAAAAGTAAATGCAATTAAGTTCAGATAGATCTAGCTAAATAACTATGACTGGAATAATCATTTTTTAAATTATTTTATAATCTTTTTTTAACATTTACAATAATTTATGATATAGTTTAAAACTAAAAAAAGATATATTCATTAGTTGTTCAAAATTATATTTTTATCCTTGTAATGCTTATTTGCAATATACTGCAATGAAAAAAATGCTTAAGGGTTCATTCTATTATAGAATAGGATATGGATTATTATTTTAAAGTATGTCAGGGTTTTTAAAAAATACAGTGATTCTTTCATTCATCACTCTTTTTGATTATTGGCTAAAACTTCTATTTTTTCACTTAATCACTTTTTTTCTTAAATATCCATTAAAGCCTAATCAATTTGTGAAGACTTTTTTCTTTAAACATTGAATGAGTTCATTTTAGTGGGTATTTACCTCACATCACCAAAAGGTCTGCTACAGACCAAATTGATTATTAAAGTAGCATCGAATTTTGTTATAAAATCAGCTGTTTAATAGTCACTTAAAATCCAGGATGGGAATGTAGAAAGCAATACTGAAAATTTATCCCAATAGTGTGAAATAAATTGTATAATTTGTGTGGAAAGGAAAGAGAGATCATTTAAAATACTGTAAAAATGTGTGATATTGAAATAGCACACACACACACACACACACACACACACACACACACACATGTGCACACACAACATTTTAACATTTTAAGTTTCAATAATGATAAAAAATGTTTTCTAAGTGTTGAGATAAGCAAAAATTGAAATTAATATTTAAATTACTGCATGGTAGGCTCAATATTAAAAATATACATGTACAGTATATACTGCACTCATTAATGCTATATGTGTTGACTAATATTTTGAAATATGAACATGTCCTATACTTTTTATTGGTTATTTTTAGATTATAATTACATCACTTGAATATTAGGAACTAAAGTATATCTGTCCTGGGTAACTTAAAACTATTGCTTTTATTATATTAAAAACTGTATTTTGTTATATTATATGAACCATCTAATAAGCATATCTTAAAGTATTTAAAAGCTTTGCCCTTTTAAAATACTCCCACAATACAAAAGGATAAGTTATTTAAGGGAGTCCTTGAAGTTGTAGCATATTAGTTCTCCTTTCAGTTCCTATTATTTTCTGCTTTATGTTTTAATAAGAGTTCTGTATCTCATGCATGATTGCTTCCAAAATAATTCAAAGTTATGATGATGGAATATACTTTCAGTAATGATGAGATTCAGATCTTTCTTTTTCTTCATCCTAGGCAGAATGAATTACCATCAACTTTTCTTTTTATTATTATAGTGCTGTCTATGACTTCTGAAACAAATGCTAAAAAGTGTGCCGCTATAGCAATTCAAGTTACCAAATGCTTTCCTATTAACAGTTTCTCCTTTTTAAATTGTTATCACTAAAGTCCATTAACAGCACTTTTGTCTTCTGTTCCACTTCTGAAGATTTTCAGTGAATATGTGTGTGTGTGTGTGTGTATTGTATTTTTGCTGATATATATATATATATATATATATATATATATATATATATATATATATATATATATATATATATATATATATATATATATATATATATATATATATATATATATATATATATTCTGAGGTTTTTGTGGGTGTTAGTGTGTAGGTCTTTAGTTATTCTGATTTTCTCCCGCGTAAAATTGGAGGTGTCTTGGCGACGTTTCGACGAAGTGCACGGCTGCAGAGGCGAAGGCCTCGCCGTACATTCCAGGAGATCACCAGCATGCCGGTTCAGCAAGAGACTGCAGTGGACTGGGAGGAGCCCATGGAGTTGGGTGCTGTCAGACCTCAAGTGTCACGTACAGAGATGGACAGACGACATGCTGAGGGATTGTGCTTCTACTGTGGGGATCTTGAACACCTGGCAGGGAGTTGCCCCAAGAAGAACAGAAGGGTTGTGCGGAATGCAGCCGTCCCTCAGCAACGCACTATCATGTTGGACAACACGCATGTTGGTGCGGCCGTGATACCCCGTTTGCACAAGGTAGCGTGCATTCGGGGTGTGTGGAATCCCAGGGTGGATGCCCTGCCTAGTAAAATGGAGAACTCTGACCCTGCAAACTCGCTTCCACCTCGGACTGTTCTACCCATTGCATCCTGTGCTGCCGTTTGTCATCCCGTGAGCATAGAGTCTCTGATATGGGATGCGCAGCGGGGTGACGACTGGGTGGAGTGATGCAAGGCGGAAGTAGGGCCGGCGTCCCCATGGACTTTGGAAGGGGATCTTTTGAAGTATCGGGGCCGGCTTTATGTTCCCGCAGGGCACATCCGTCGACGGGTGCTCTTGCAGGTTCATTGCGCGTCTGCATCGAGACATTGGGGGTTTTTCCGGATGTTACGCCTGGCCTCCTGTCAATTTTGGTGGCCCCATCTGAGACATGATGTGCGGAAGTGCATGGAGTCATGTGCCCAGTGCCAATGGGCCAAGTCTGCAAGGAGGACTCCGCCAAGATTCCAGCCTTTGTCAACCATGGTCCCTGCAGCACTGGACTTTGTTTCTAGGTTCCCGGCGGGGTACCAGTGTCTTGGACTGTGTTCCGTGGAGGCCATCACCAACCCTTCTGGGCCGCACCCTGATCTTCGGAACCGGGGGAAGGGCCCTGCAGGAGGGGAGTGTGTGTTGGCTCGGCAGGAGTCGGTGGATCTGCCACCAGACTCCGAATGGTGAGGGGTCATATGGGTTGGTCTTGGAGGAGGTGGAGGACCCTGGACAGGGTGTTAGGGCTCGGCCGGAGCTGTTAAAGCGGCTGCCAGACTCCGACAGTACCGGGGCTGGTGGGTCGGTCGTGGAGAGGGTGGAGGACTCTGGACAGGGTGTTAGGGCTTGGCCGAAGCTGTTAGAGCCGCCGTCAACCTTCGACAGTAAGGGGGCTGGGGGGTCAACCTTGGAAAGGGTGGAGGACCCTGGATGGGGTGTCGACACCGTGAAGGGCGGAAGGAGACATGGTGGTCACCGGATACTTGGGGAGTCTTGGCTCAAGGAGATTGTTCCTGCAGGTATTGGGGAATCACGAAAGAGGCACCAAAGGAAATGAGTGTGGACACTTCATTCCAACCGCATCCAGACCATCGGAACCCGGGGAAGGGGCCCTGCAGTGGGGGATAATGTTGTGACTCAGCAGAAGTTTGCTGTGAGTTGAGTCAGGATGCAGGAATAACAATGCAGCTGGGGCTCGTTAGTGTGGTCTTCTGGAGATAAAAGGACTGATGGTGCCATGCTCTAGTTGCAGAAGTCAACGTTCATTCATTCGTTCATGGTTCGTCATTCATCGGTCGTGGTTTGTTTGTGAGAGGCACTTGGATAAGTGATTTGCTTTCTGTAACCTTGATTCAAACAGACACTTGGAGAAGTGATTTGCTTTCTTTCGGTGTCGGTGACTTTATTTATGTTTATTTTTGGGCTCGCAACCAGTGTGAGCCGAGACTGATAAAGTTGTTTCCTTTTAAGTCTTTCTGACTATCGTCTGTTAATGAGCGAGGAAGGGGGGGGGTCAGAACAGCCATGTATGTTTTTTTAACTGAAACAATGTACTCTAAATATAGGAGAGATTAGTAGTTGCCTTCTATTCAGGAGAGGTGTTTTTTTTAAAAAAAAAAGGAACAAAAAAAAAATCAATGGAAACATTGACTTTGCTACAGCATCAGCATTTTAAATAATTGCTAATAGAAATGCTAGATTGCTTCAGTTTCAAATTAACTACAGATATAATAAATTTGCTTACCCCTGCAACACATCTAATGCAGTGGTGGTTGCTAACCGGTTTACTACTGGCTTGCTTGTGCTTGTGTGCATGTGCAATGCTTCTGAGCAGAAGTGTCCGAGTGGGTGGGCAGAGCTTCTCCCTGCCACCACTATTGGTTCGGCTTAACTGGGCTGAACCCACCTCTGATCTAATGTATGAATGCTTCCATAATTCCACTGGTACAGAATTCTCAAGCATGTGTCCCCTCTGTTTTCCATATTAACAGAAATGAAATCAAAACCCAAGAATGTTTGGGTGGAAGTATGAGCTTTGCAGAAATATCTACTGAAAATAAATGGAATTTCCTTAAAAATACAAAAAAAATTATGCTTATTGCTCCTAAAAAGCTTTCAGGGAAATGATAGTTGAAGTAAAGAAGAGAAGAAAGGACTGATATAATGAAATTCCTAACAGTCTGTACTATTATTGGAAGAATCTGTGGTTGTTGATTGGCCTACAAAACAAAAATATACATGTTAGGAATGGACTTCAAAAATAATCAACTGAAATTGTTAGCTCTGTAATATCCAATGGACTACAGCTCACCAACAGCTGAAGATTTGAAATTCCTTAGGAAACAAAATATAAAGTACTCTTATCCTCGCTGTAAAAAATGTGACCCTTCACAGATAAGCTTAACTGGATCAAAGAGAAAGTCAGTCCATCATGTAGACATATGAACCCAACAACAGATAGGGCTAGCTAGTGTTAACCTAAAGTAACCCCAGGGTCATTGGGATAAAAGTAATTCTTCCCACATCAGTTATGTCATGCAAACGGGCACAAAGGATTGACTGGCTTAAACTTCCCAACAAACTTTAGTATTGCCCTGTGAAACATTGAGGAAAAAACTCCATTCAATTCTATCCATATTAGTGACCCCAATTGAGCACCATTTTCCTCTATTGCAATAGAGGAAAAATGTATATATTTAAAAATGATAGTATTATATTGCAATTGAAATAATGTTAAAAATGACTTTTCCCCCTTTTTCCTAGAACATTGGCAACTATGCAAGAGAAAGTATACTTTTTTTATGCTACTTAAGTATTAATATATGGGACAGCTATACAGATCAGTCATTTTGTGCAAATATGGCCTTTAAGTGCTTTATATAACACAATACTGAATTACTATGTAATTTTATTAAAACAAGGAAGGGGTAGTCTTCTTCAAACAGAAATGCTTTACATAATACCAAAAATCCTAATCTAGTACTAATGTAAGACAATCCCCACATTGTAAATCAGATTGAAATGGGTATTGATATTCCATACAATATCAAAGATGTAAGCTCTATTTCTGTGATAGCGAACCTATGGCATGCGTGCCTCAGGTGACACATGGAGCCATTTGTTAGGGCACGCGAGGCATTGCCCTGTCAGCTCCAGCATGCATGCACGTGCTCTCCAGCCTTCTTTTGAGGTAGTTTTTCACACTCTGGAGGCTTCACTGAAAACCAGGCTTAGGGGCAAACCGGAACTTCAGGAACAGATTTCTGGTTTGCTCGTAGGGCCATTTTTTGCCCTTCAGAAGGCTTCAGGAAGCTTCCTTGAAGGCTCCAGAGGGCAAAAACAGCCCTTTGAGCAAACAGGAAGTGACTTCCGAATTTCCAGTTTGGCCGTAGGGCTGGTTTTTCGTGCTCCAGAGGCTTCAGGAGCTTTCCTGGGGAGGGCGAAAACAGCCTCTCCCAGAGGCCCTGCGGAGGCTTCCGGAGCTTTCCTGAAGCCTCCGCAGGGCCTCTGGGAGAGGCTGTTTTCGCCCTCCCCAGGCTCCTAAAAAGCCTCTGGAGCCTGGGGAAGATGAAAAAAGCACGGCAAAAGTGGGGGGAGCACTGGTGGCGTGCTCATTCACACAGAGGGGAAAAGTGCATACATGTGTTGCATGCCTGTGCACAACCCCCCTGCACTCCCCCCGCTTTTGGCACGCAAGCCAAAAAAGGTTTGCGATCACTGCTCTATTTGGTCTTATAAGAATTGAGCCAAAATCAGTTCCTACCCCATAAGCCCATGGTCTCCAGACCCTTGGACAGTACCTTAATAACAATACTTTGAAAGTTAAGAGGCAAGATGTACATCTGAGTATAATCAGCATATTGATAAGCCCAGACCCACATTTTATGTATAATCATGAATATGCTAAACAGAAAGGAATAAAGCAAGAAGTCTGTAGTGGTTCATAAATGAAGAACCACATATATGGTTGACTAGATTCAAGCATAGAGAAAGAGGGGAAAAACATAGTAACAAGACTGTCCTCCATACCCAGATCTACTGTGTGATCAAGCATCACAAGGATAGAGTTGACGCCCATCCTAATTCTATCAAAGGCATTTAACAAATGCAATTATATTTGATGCAATCACACTAATGATGTCTTAGTATGGAACCATAACCTGAAACCTGACTGGAATAATTTACTTTCTTCAGGGTGTTCTGGTGCTATTGTTGAACTATCATGTCAACAACCTTCCCTGAAAAAGGAAAACTGAATTAAAATTGTTCAGAATGTTGGATCTAGGTTGGCTTCTTGGGGATGGGGAATGTCTTTCAAAATTGAGAGGTGAAGACCACTCTATCATTCAAAGGAGCTGACACTGCCACTTGTACACAACCACAAGTTTTTAGCAGCTTTAACCATTTAGGTGGTACTGGATTTAATATACTAAGCAGGACACCAAACTTATTGTCTGAATGACCCTATCTACTTCATTAGGACTACAGACTGAAGCCTATACCAGAGAAACTCAAAATAGCATACTCCAGGCAACTCAGCTGGCCTTGCTCAGCATGGTTTAACTTTGAGCAACTTTATTGGTGCTGATTTTGCTGTTTTTTTTTAAAAAAAATATGTTTGTTATTTTTCATATTACTGTGAAAACTTTATTATTTTTCTAGGAATCATGCTGAACTTGAGAATGTTTTTGCAGTACATATTTGTTTGTAGTTTTAATAATGTATTTTTATTAACATTCTTGCTAAACAGTTTGAATGATAGAACAAAAATCTCTAAATAACTTTTTTAATGATATAAATAAATACTTTCCCACCGCGCTTAAGACAGCGGTGGTAAGACCCCTCCTGAAGAAGCCGTCTCTGGATCCAGCTGTTCTTAATAACTATCGTCCAGTCTCCAACCTCCCCTTTGTAGGGAAGGTTGTTGAGAAGGTGGTGGCTCTCCAGCTTCAGCGTACCTTGGAGGAAGCTAACTATCTTGACCCCTTCCAGTCTGGCTTCAGACCCGGTTACAGCACAGAAACCGCTTTGGTCGCATTGACTGATGATCTCTGGAGAGCTAGGGATGGAGGCCATGCTTCCATCCTAGTTCTCCTGGACCTCTCAGCGGCTTTCGATACCATCGACCATGGTATCCTTCTGCGACGACTGCGGGAGATAGGGGTGGGCGGCACTGTCTTGCAGTGGTTCTCCTCCTATCTCTCGGACAGGTCGCAGTCGGTGTTAGTGGGGGGGCAGAGATCGTCCCTGAGCCCCCTAATTTATGGGGTGCCGCAGGGGTCGGTCCTATCACCCCTACTATTTAACATTTACATGAAACCGCTGGGCGAGATCATCCGAAGGCACGGGATAAAATATCACCAATATGCGGACGATACACAGTTGTATCTGTCCGCCCCGTGCCAACTCAATGAAGCGGTGGACGTGATGAACCGGGGACTGGAAGCCGTTAAAGACTGGATGAGAGCAAACAAGCTGATAATCAACCCAGACAAGACCGAGTGGCTGTTGTGTTTCCCTCCCAAAAATTTGACCACCATACCATCACTCAGGCTGGGGGGACAAAATTTAAACCCCTCAGAAAGGGCCCGCAACTTGGGAGTCCTCCTGGATTCACAGCTAACTTTTGACCACCATCTCTCAGCTGTGACCAGGGGGGCATTTGCCCAGGTTCGCCTGGTGCGCCAGTTGCGGCCCTACCTGAATCGGGAGGCCCTCACAACAGTCACTCGAGCCCTTGTGATCTCTAGGCTGGAATACTGTAATGTGCTCTACATGGGGCTGCCCTTGAAGAGCATCCGAAGACTACAGCTAGTCCAGAATGCGGCCGCGCGAGTGATCGTGGGCGCACCACGGTTCGCCCACATAACACCGATCCTCCGTGAGCTGCACTGGCTACCTGTTGGTCTCCGGGTGCACTTCAAGGTCCTACTCACCACCTATAAAGCGCTCCATGGTAGTGGATCTGGCTATTTGAGAGACCGCCTTCTGCCAATTACCTCCCTGCGTCCCATCAGATCGCATAGAGTTGGCCTCCTCCATATTCCATCCGCCAGTCAGTGCCGACTGGCGACTACTCGGAGGAGAGCCTTCTCTGTTGCGGCTCCGACACTATGGAACAATCTCCCCGTGGAGATTCGTACCCTCACCACCGTCCAGGCCTTCCGCACAGCCCTCAAGAACTGGCTAACCCGTCAGGCCTGGGGATAATCTTATTTCGCCCCTCCCGAATGCTGAGTGAATGTTGAGTTTTATTGTCTAATTTACTCTGTGCACATTTCTTTTTTCGTATTGTCCCACACTCCCTTTCCTTTTTTGATTGTAAGCCGCCCTGAGTCCCCTCAGGGAAAAGGGCGGCCTATAAATAAACAAATCTAATCTAAATCTAAATCTAAATCTAGTAAGTAGAAAATAGCTATTATGTTTAATTTAGGAGATGGGTAGTCATGTTTTTGTATATTTTTAATTTGTTTAGAGCCCTGTCATTTTTTGAATTCAAAATGGTTGATAAAAATAATGTTTCATTAACAGATTTTATAATACATTAAACAATACAGGGGAATATAACTACTTATTAATGAATGTTCAGACATAAATAAGGTTCATAGTATCACAGGGTAAGTGTTGAAAAGGATCTTAAATATTACAATCAATTTTATTTTTAAAAAGAATTTGAATTGAACTGAACTGCATTGAATTGAATAATTTATTTGGGCAAATATGATTAGATACATGACTTTTTCTCCAGTGCAGAAGTTCTCAGTGTACGTGCAAAGCAATAGAATAATAGATAATCATCATCACAATACCTCCAATAAAAGAGGGGAGTAATAAATATAAGAAGGATAAATATAACACCATAGCCATACTACATAAGTAAATACACATAAACATTAGATAGCACTATGAGAATTAGGTGTTCATCAGAGTGATGGCTAAAGAGAAAAAAAAAACATTTACTGTGTCTAATTATTTTGGCCTGCAATGACCTTTAGCATTGTCCTGAGGAGAAAAGATGAAAGTTTATGTCAAGCAGGGACGTGCAGTAAGGGGAGGCAGAGCCTCACCACTGTCATCATGAAAAGAAAAAAAATGTAAAAGGAAAAAGGCTGAGGTAGTTGCTGCCAGAGTCACAGTGGACGATTCTGCTTTGTGCTTAACTGTATAAAAAAGCCTGTAAAAAGTGCCCTCTACAGGGGGCGGCAGGAGAACGAGGTGCCTCATTTAGTCTGACTTTATGATCACTCGAGCAGAGTTAAGCAAGGGTTTAAAGCCGAAAAATTCCTTATGTAGATGAGGCACGTGGTTCTCTCGCCTCCTGTAGAGGGCATTTTTTAGAGGCTTTTTAGAGGTTCTGAGAGCAACTATCTCAGTCTGACCTCAGAGCTCATGCCTTTTTCCTTTTACATTTTTTTTTCTTTTCATGTTGGCAGGCAAGAGCAGAGTTGAAATCCTCTCTGAAACAGCTGGAAAAGGTGCGTGTGTGGGGAGGGGGGAGGAATTCAAAAAGTTTGATTGCATGCAGAGCCACGTTGCCTTTTCAAACACACACACACACACACAAATCTGGATAAAAGTATATAAGCCCAGCTTCACTGATTACAAGTTTGAAAAGGCAACGTGACTCCACCTGCAATCAAAGGCTCAGATCGGAAGGCAGCAGGGGAATGGGGGGGGTATGGCAGAGGAGCTGCTTTGAAGCCATTGGAAACTGTATCCAATCCAACTTCTGTGATTGTGTTTGTTTGAGAGTGAGTGAGTGAGCGAGGGATCCAACTTCTCTGTGTGCGTGTGTCTGTTTGAGAGAGTGGGGAGGGAGGGAGAGAGGGAGGAAGGAGGGGGAGGGAGAAGAAAAAGAATGAAGGAAAACTTATTTCACAAAGGATAAAAAATGCTGTTGCTTTAAATCGGAACTGAGCATGCCTGGCTGTGCAATTCTGGGAGTTGAAGTACACAAGTCTAAAAAAATTTGAAACCCCTGTGTCAGTGCCTCACCAGTCATAAACTTCACCGCACATCACTGATGTCAAGGATATAAAGGATTTCTCTTGGTAATTTTGGGGGTTTAATCTACTGTTGTAGAAGGCAATGAGAACTTCCTTTGGGTTTTTACTGAAGTATAGGAAAATAGGAATGCTATAGATCACTGCATATGAATTATACAATGAAAATCAGGGTAGTCACTAGGTTATTAGGATAGTACCTTTAACCACTTTGCTCAGAATATTTATTTATTTTTATTTATTTATTAAAATTTGTCATATAAAAATGAGAACAAGAATATAAGAATAAAATACAGTGACAGGCACGATAGGCACATTAGTGCACTTACGCATACCCCCTCTACTAACCACATATGATGTAAGGACCATCAAAATATGTTCAAGAATACCATACTACAGCCAAGAATTTTTCTGTAATTCTCTTTTCTTTTCAAATAAACTTCTAAAGCAAATTTTTCAACAGTCTGAACTGATAGGAAAATAATAATAGTTTATTATTTTGTGTCTGAATATAAAAACAGCTGAAAACAATTTCGGTCGTAATTCTATTATCCAGAATGCTTGACCATGTTAAGTGACAGAGCCGTTTCTTACAGCGGTGAGTCTGCTAAGAGATCTAAAAACCATATTTTGTCAATGTATTTTTTAAAAAAATATCTACAAAAGTATTATTATTAAAAGTCAGAAATAAGCAATATTTTTAGACTATAGACTACAGCACATTAATTCTGCCTCTAGAATTCTGAAAAAAAATGTTAGTTATGCATCTCTACAGAGAAGTATCTGATTTTGTAACTATGGTTCCTCCTTCAAACTATAGGATTTTTTAATTTTTAACTGTTTTACGCAATATTCTTATAATACAGTATTATTATAAATGTTTTGAAATCCAGAATATGAGTAATTAAAAATAAAAGATTTATAATATAGTTTAAAAGAATACTGGACTTAATTCAGAAATAAACTATTCAGAAAATAACATTAATAACTTATTAAAAGCAAATATTTTCCCTAACAATGAAAAAGGTATATGCAACATACAATATTTAGCTTGTGAACATGTATTTATAAATTTCATAAATCTGAGCTAGTTGCTTTTGTCTTCTTTCTTAATGATATATTTTGGCACTGGCTAGAGTGTCAATAGCAAAATAGTTCCTTATAACTTCACTATTTTCCATCAATATGCTTCTTTCTGTAGCTTAACAGATTGGATATTGATTGAGCTCTAATATTGAAATCTGATTCATTTACCTATTCTCATCTGCATAATTGATTATTGATATTGAAAAACAGTATAACATTTTGATGTTGGAATATGAATAAAGTGTAAATAAGAAATATTGAAAAAAGGGACTTATCTGAGAAATAAAGTGAGCCACTATTAAATATATTTTCATGACAGCAGTGAATATTTCTGCTTATAAGAAAGAATTTGATTGGAAAGTGATTGAGATGTATCAGTTATTCTGTTGGTTTTTCTCCTTGTAATATTGACTGCTTCCTTGTTGTTTTATTGTTTCTGTGCTTGAAATGACAGAACTATGATAGTGTGTTATTATGTTCCTGTTGGAACTTTGTTATAAATTTGATTAACTGAGTGAAAAATATCAATTGAAAAGAATGAAGAGTGGGAGAGAGAGATTCTGACTTCTTATTCTTCTTTGAGAGACATATTTTGGAGAAAATCACTGGCTGTGTCCTAATATCTTACTGGCAATATCCTAGAGTATCAAGACTCATTCATAAGGGTAATGATCAATTAAAACAAGTTCAAAACAAGAACATCATCAATCTGTTTTAGTTGAATAGTCATAAAAATTCAAACCTTGAACCCAGAAAAGTCACTAAGCTTTTGTGACCTTTTTATTTTCTCCTTTCATTTCCTGGTGTTGAAATGGATGCATTAGATAACACATAATAACACATAATAGACTTTCATAACAATAACATGTTAAAGATTAACATTTTATTCTATATTTATTCAGAACTGTTTATGCATTATTATTTTATAATTTAATAATATACAATACTCATATCCTAGTTTAATTAAACCATATCTATTATCTTTTGAGATCTAACAGTAATTTTTATGGTTCACTTGCCTGAGCACACAACTACTGTAATTATATGTTGATATACAAGGTTTTAGGGGTCTTTTACCTTAGTCAAACATCAATACTTTTCAGAGGTGTGATCCAACTCCTGCTGATCCTTCAGTTAAGAAAAATTGCAAAAAAAATATATATCAGCAGGAGCTTAATAAGGATTGGCAACAGGAACTGAATATTATTATTGGAACATAGGTGATGATTTGCAAATCCATGTTATCACTTTCTCTATCACTTTTTGTTTTTTACCATAAATACTACAGAATATGTACAAAGTACAAAAAGTATACTCCTTTACAGTGTCTTATTACAGTGATTTTTATGCCCCATAGTTGTGACATTTTTTCAGCGTACTAATTTGCTATAACTTTAGAAAATTCTTTCTGCTTAACCAAAAGAAAGCACCACAATTGTTGTAGGTGCAGGAGGCGACGAGTGTGGTCACCTCATGGCGGCTGCTGTGGTGCAATATTTTCAGGAAGGGCTTATTTTCAGGGGACAGCTTATTTTAGAGCATGCACTCAAAAGCCCAATTGGCCTTATTATCTGGGGAGGTATTATTTTCGGGTAAACAGGGTATAGTAAAACTGTTTAAAAATGTATAGTCTCTTAAATTCTTGAGACCTAATAAAACTTAAAGTTCGGAGTGGGATTTATTTGTTTGGTATGATATAGAAGTGATCAACTGGAGTGCTGATTTACCACCAGCCTATCAAGTACTTAGAAGGTGAGGGGCTGGGCAGCACAAGCAAACAACAGCTAATGACTTAAAAGCCAGCCATCAACACATCCCAGTCAACATCTGAAAAGCCACTTACAACAGGCACTTTAAATGCTACCAAAAAACAGTACACACTCTGCTAGAGAGAAGTTCCCCAAAGATTAGGGTCCAGCATGAGTCCAAAATTTCAGAAGACAAAACGTTTGGTCTCAGTGACTGACCCAGACTGGATTCTGGTTTGCTATTTCCTATTTCCAGTCTGGTACACAACTCTGATTTTGCCTAGCTTTTTCAAGATCAGCCTACATCAACTAGGTACTTCCATTGTCATCTATAACAATTATGAAATGAAGTATTTCTCTTGAGAAATATCAGAGTCCCAAAGACAACTGGATTCTGATTTTTACTTAAGACATTTTACTTTTCATCAATGAAGCTTGTTCAGTTCTAACTAACTAATGTGAATTAAATGGATTTATATTTTCTGCAATCATCCATTTGTTAACATTCTAAGGGGTCCTGAAGCTACCTAGACACTAATCTGTATCCACAAAGTCACCTGAATAAGGATGCAAACAAGTGTGCAACCATCTTAGGACTGCTAAAAGAATTGCACTGAAAAAGGAGATAAGTGGTATCATATCTCTGTCCCTTTGTTGAGAAAAGGCTGTTCAATTTTAGCATAGATGGCCTCTTTGAACCACAGTGGCCAGGTTTGTCAAGAATGCTGTCTTCAAAGGAGTAAACTTTTCCTTCAGGTATAGAACAGTTGCTGAATTCTGTCTTGGTGCATTGGTTCTCTTATGTCGAGCCATTTGTTTATGTAGTGGTGGTTTTGTTTCTCCAATGTGCAAATCTGTATATGACATGCTACATTGCACTGCATATACATAATAATAAAATGATATGCATATCACTTTTGTTGTAAAACCAGATATTGCTTCTTATTTAAATCAGAAAAAAACCTTGTAATTTCTGTTAGATAAGGTCTCTGTAGCTTTTGCATTCTACCCATTGAAATCAGATAAATTGAATGTTTTTGGAATAGGTCTTTCACAGCTCTACTCTGCATTTTTAGTATCAGTATCTTTAATAGTCTATTATCAATCCAATATGGATGAGAACATTTACAAAGAATCCCTGTTTTGTCCTTTTGTGACTTTAAAACTGTCAGGGGGTCTTGTTTTACTTTTTAAACATTTCTATTGAATTAATACACTAATTGTCACGTACAGTATAGCAGCAGACTTTATGGTTTTGTAATTTGAACTCAGTTTGAAAAAGTATAAAAATGACATTTTAAAAATGTAAATAATGCAATGATACAAGATGCAAATATAGAAATACTGTAAAAATATGATAAACTGAAGTTATCAATTATGTCTTTAGTTTCTGATATTGGCTTTGAATCTAATATAGAGTGCCAAGAACAGATATATAATTGTAAATAATTCATAGAGTCACAGACAGATAGACACATAGATAATTTGACATGGCAGAGTCAATACACATTTCTTTTTGGGTTATGAGAAGGTAACAAAAGCTATACCAGTTATTTATAGCTGTCTTAATTATACAAATAACCTGCATTGCTCAGTTAAGTAATTTATAGCTAATATATCACTGTTAGCATTATTACATCTGGCAGATCTTATTGAAGTTGTCATAATATGAGTATGTTGACTGTAGCAATAAATGAACATTTTCATAAAAGGAAACAGAATATAACATCAAGGACTATTGCAACAAGTTTGCCGGTATAGTTTCCATTTCACTAAACAGAACTAAATCAGCATGACCCAAAATCTCAATGATATCTTGAAGCAAAGAACTATTTTCATACTACATTACATAATAGACTAGGTGTGAAATTAGTTTTACAATGAACCTTGAAGGTTGTTAATTTTTTAAAAACCTACTGTATTTTTCACAAAGCAACATTACGTATTCTCCTTCTGTTTATGTTAGCTATAAGCAATGTGTAGATGCAGCCAGAATCTTGAAATATCTTATCCTGAGGCCACTCTGATTAGTATTTGTATTTGTAAAAATGTTATCTAATAGTGTTAGTGTTCTCTAGAATGCTGAAAAATTTCACTCAATATCACCCATAACCAAAATATGTTCTTATTCTTCCAATTGCATAGCATTAATTCAAGGCAGGAGATATGAGCTCTTTATTTTTTCCTTCTACTCTCTACACTGGAACCTTAGCATAATACAAGTGGATCAGAGTGAATGAGAAATTGTCGGGAAGACCTGTTAGGAATATAATCTAACGTTTGGGTTGGCAATATATAAATCATGTAACAATGTTATACCTGTTTCTTTAAATCATATTGTAAAATGTGATTGGTTGCTAGTTTCCTCAATCGAACATAAGAGGGAGCCAAAATGACTGTTAACTCTCTGTTCGTTAGATGCTGGGCTGATCTACTCTGATTTGGAAGCTGGCTGTTAGAAAGTGCCATGAGCTATTGTAAGTTTAGCAAACTTTGAGTACTGAACTGTTTGTATGCTTATGGACTATGTTATTTGGATTATCCAGTAACTGAAAGACGTTGATGACTGACTGTCTTATCCGTGTATGACTTGGACTGTTTGATGGACTCTGATACCTCTATTTCCACGAAAGTAAAAGCCTATTTAAACTGCAGTGTCTCTGTATGCTGGTTTGTGTGCTCTCCAACAATACTCTCACAACACTTCTCTGAATGTACTCACTCTCCCAATGGGGAGCTTATCTAACACTGGTTATGGGCTCAGAGTGTACCAGACGTAGCTAAAGGAGAGTTTGTGTTGATACGCAATGCCGTATACAGAAAGCTGTTTTTATTAGTGATTGTTACTATCCTGGAGAAGATGGCAAGTGACCCATCAACAAGCCTATTGATGATAACCCAGTTGGATGGAACAAACTATGTTTCCTGGTCTATGAAATGCAGTCTACTCCTGCATAGGGAAGGTTTATGGGATGCTGTACAGAATCCACTGGATGTAACTGCTTGGAATCCAGATAACAATGATGATGCCAAGAAAATAGCAGATTTTCAGCGATGCAACAAATGGGTGTTGTGTATTATTGATATAACACTGAATGAGCAACAGTTAGTACATATTCGTGGGGAACATTATGCTGCAAGATGTTGGGAGAATTTGAAGAGGATTTATGTACGTGACACTGTAGATGCACACATATATCTTACATGCAAACTGTTTAGGGTACGTCTTCTGAGAGGTGGAGATATGTTAGCTCATTTAACCTTTATGAAAGGGGTTTTTCAGGAGCTACATGGAAAAACTAATTTTCTCTGAGCTACATCAAGTTTATATCATACTCTCTTCACTGGATGAGAGTTATGATGTTTTTGTGTCTTCTCTTGAAGTCCTAACCCGAAATGAACTTACATTGACTGACATTACTGCACGACTGTTGGAAGAGTCAAGAAGAAGGATGGAGAGGGAACAACTGAGAGAGAAACCACCACAACATGAGGAGTCACATTCTACTGCCTGTACTATTCGAAAATGTTATTCTTGTGGGGCTAAGGGACATATAGCTAGGTTCTGTAAAAAGGCAAAACAACAGAATGCCAGAAAAGCAAGGAAAAATGCTAATGTCAACTTAGCTATGTTTACTTTGGCTATGTCTAGCAATGCACCAGTAAACCAAGATTTGTGGGTTGTTGATAGTGGAGCATCACAGTGCATTGCTTGAGATAGAAGAAGGTTTGTAAAAATGACCATGAGCAAGGAACATGTATTTTTGGCAAATGGATGGAAGGTGAGGGCATCTGGTGAAGATAATGCATGTTGTTCATTCCTAAAAGAGCAATGTTATATGTACCTAACCTGAAATTCAATTTACTATTAGTTAGGGCTCTTGTTAACATTGGCTACATGGTAACCTTTAGGGGAGATATCTGTATTATTGAAAAGGAGGATAACAGGGTTACTGCTACTTCAGAAAATGATTTGTATGTTATACCGGATGGTCAGATGGCTAACACAGCTTATCATAATGTTAAATCCAATGACGAATGCATACATTTACTACATAGATGCATGGGGCACATTAATTTCAAGATACTGCAACAAACTGTTAAGTTGGCAGAAGGAGTAAAATTAAAATCATGCGGAAAATATTTAAACTGCAATGTTTACAATCAGGAGAAAAGCAAAGTTACTCCAGAAAACAGACTGAATGGTTTTAAAACAAAGGAACCTCTGGTGGGAGTTTTTGCTGATATAATAGGACCTAAGAAACAGAGTTTGGGAGGTGCCTGTTATGTTTTGAGTATCATGCATCATTATTCACAATACGGTTTCTGTTACTTAATGAAAAACAAACAGAAACGTTTCAGAATTTTTTTAATTGGCTGAGGTTTGCGGAGAGAAAGATGAAAGCCAAGGTTATTACTGTAGTTACTGATAATGGGACGGAGTTTACCAATTATAAATTCCAAACAATGTTAAGAACAGCTGGAATCGAGCACAAACATTCTGCTCCTTATAGGCCACAACAAAACTCATTTGCAGAATGAAGGGGGCAAACATTACAGGCCATGGCTCGAACTATGATAGCTGATTCAGGTTTGCCGGAAAAACTGTGGGGTGAAGCTATGATGTGTAGTAACCATGTTTTAAATAATGTGGTGAATACAACAACCGGTGAATTGCCATTGCCAATTGGCATGGCAGAACTGAGTTACCTACATACATTTGGAGCCCCAGCATGGGTGCATATACCATCACAAGTGAGACTGAAAGGGCAACATAGAGCTCGACAGTTATTTTTTGTGAGATATGAGGCTAACCATAGATCATTTAGCTCTCTGTTCGTTAGATGCTGGGCTGATCTGCTCTGATTTGGAAGCTTGCCTATTTAAACTGCAATGTCTCTGTATGCTGGTTTGTGTGTTCTCCAACAACACTCTCACAATGCTTCTCTGAACGTACTCGCTCTCCCAATAGGGAGCTTACCTAACACGACCTGTGAATAAAAAGAGAAAGTTGATAAGAAAAAAGATAAAACCCCTGAGGCTTGGAAAAAACAATATGGGCAGAATGTATAGGCTAATGTGTTTCAACTTTGATTAATCATTACTGAATCTAATTGTGTAATCTGTACATATAAAATATGTCACTTTGGAGGTAAATAATAATAAAAAGATTAAACTGTTTGTTGGAATGTAAAGGTTGAATTTGGCACATTTAAAGTTACATATATGATCCTGATCTAAGATTATTTTTGATTTGGGATTTTGTTTTCATAATTTTGGGTTACAACTAAGTAAAGTAACAACAAGTAAAGAAAAGCAAGAATAAAAGGTGAAACATCTTGCAAGGGGAATACACAATAAATTTACTGCATTAAATTAACCTTTTAAAAGTATAACCATACGGATTTTGGCAATAATAGATAAGCAATTGAACTTAGAAATAACTGGGGAATTTAAAATCACTAAACTCAGTAAGGGAACTTCAAAATAAATCAGGAGGAGGATTAGCAATAATAAAACAACATAAATATGGCTAAAATAAAAAAAATAAAAGGAGGTTTTAAAGAAAGAGATCAATTTTCATATGGATATAAACATATGCATATATATTTAATCTAACCATTCTTGTTATATCAAAATGTTTAGTTGGTATACCTGGCTATTTGTTTATATCTCATAATTAGAACTGTCTTTTTGACAATAACTTTGTCTCCTATGTCTCCAGTCATGGCAATCAACGTCGCTACTAGACAGACATGCGATCTCAATGCTCTGAGATTGCTGCCAAAACTTTTATTGCTGGGTGGTCCAATTGGACCTAAACCATCCCGCAGAGACAGTGAACGGGAAGAATACATCCTGCTGATCTCAGGGATACCGCAAAGTGCCTGATCGACCCAGGAGAAGTTCTTCTAGCTGGCGATAAAAGCACAGCCCCTAGGCTGATGAAGTTGGGATGGCTCCGAACAGAAGGAAACGAAAAGAGAAAGTGTTTACAGCTGGTGAGGAATTTTTACCGTTTTAAAAGAGACTGCCTACAAAAAACTTAATATTAATTTTAATCTGAGAACAGAAGAAATAAGCGGCAAAATTCTTCTATCTTTTTTATTATTATTATTGCAACCTATAGACTAAAATTCTCCTTCCTCATTACTACGTGTGCTTTCCTCCTTTTCTCTTCTATTTTACTCAAGAATTTGATTTTTATTTTTTTTTTAACTTGGAATATAAAAGAAAAAGAAAAGAAGGAAACCAAGATAATTCTAACAACAGAGGGAAATTAGTGCTGCTGCTCGGAGGCTGGAGGCTTGTGTATTGGGAACAAAGCATTTTCACTTTCCTCACTGAACAGTCTGACTTGGCAATTCAAAGTCTCACAGTTTGTTTATAGAGAGTGATAAGAACCAAAGGATGAGTTGTTTACACATGTGTCCTTTTGAACTATATCTCTAACCAGAGAAAGTGAAAAGAAGATTTTACTGTGAATTTATGTTTAACCTTATAAAAATCCTTCAAGCCAAAGCAGCAGTATTTGTCAGCTGGAAATTATGGCACAACTTCAACAGCAGAAAGAAGCTTTAAGTTTACAAAAAATAATTCAGAAATTCAGAAATTATGAAACACATTTGAGAGGACGGAGAAGAAGTTGGAAAATCTAGAGCATCTAACAGTAAAATATGATGAAGAAGTTGGAGATGTTTATCAAATGGAAAAAGTGTCCTAAAAACCGAAGAGAAAATTGACCACAAAGAAATCAAATCCGCTGATATCTATGGTGATTGGTTTGTGTCTGGAAGTGGAAAGAGTGGAATATGGAAAAAGGAATTAAATGGAGGGGAACTCTACCCCAGATGGTAAGATACAGAAGAAGAAAAAACAAAAGAATTTATGGATTTAAAGAGAGAAATTTTATTAGCAAAATCATTGATAGCATCACTGACAATTAAAGATAAGCTGATCAAGGAAACAGAAGAAGGGCATTGAAATTACATGAGATACTCAATAAGCAATGAGTTGCAAAGAGAAGTCCATGCAAATTTGATTAAGGAGATGATTAGAGGACTGATACCACAAATGGCAGAAGACATGAGATTGTTTTGCTCCTGGAAAGATACAAGTTGATAGATGAAAGTATAATCTAAAAATAGTTAAATTTAATTAAATTTAGTGACAATAGATATGGTTAAATAAACAACTGATAATAATAATAATTTATACATATGTATTGGTATGACAAATAGTAATTGGATATGAATATTGAATGGTACCTATGAAAGGAATATTAGAAATTATTTGGTTATATATAAAGGTTAATAGAAAAGAACTAAGTTGAATTTAGCTAGGTTTTGATTATTAGAGGGGAAATGCTATGATAATGATAATGGATAGAGTTAAATGAAGGAGGGATAATGATAAATAAATAAATAAATAAATAAATATATCATTATCATTATCATTATATTTATATTTATTTATCATTATCCCTCCTTCATTTTATATACGTGTGTGTGTGTGTGTGTGTGTGTGTGTGTGTGTGTGTGTAAACAGTGATTTGGAAAGGAGGATTATAAATTTTTGTTACTAAATATTATTGATGTTTAGTCAGAATAGGCCATAAGGATATAGTGTTATTGGAGGATATTAGAAATAACAAATGAAATGCCAGTATGTGGTCAGGTTTTAAATCTTGGTACATTTTATAATGAAGGATGTTTAAACAATTATAGTCAAATGAAAATGGAGGTATGATGATGGTAATATGTATAAAAATATCTGATTTAAAATACTTGAGTTAATACGAATTTTGTGACGACAGTGGAAGAGACGCACAAAAGCTTTTTGTAACCAACTGATACACTTTCTACAGTATGTAAAGAAGGAGGATTCTTTGTGTTGTGTTTGTTTTGAAAATTTAAAATGAACAAAAATGTTTAATAAAAAAATGTCTGTGTAGCTGGCAAAATAGTGACCATCATTCCTTTTCTCCATTGTTATTTTAAGTCCAGTCTCTGAAATGTTATATGTAGGAAGTCAGTCTCTCTCTCTCTCTCTCTCTCTCTCTCTCTCTCTCTCTCTCTCTCTCTCTCTCTCTCTCTCTCTCTCTCTCTCTCTCTCACACACACACACACACACACACACACACACACACACACACACAATTGTGTGTGTGTTGCACTGTAGGGGAGAAAGCCCCTAAGTATTTCTTCTTTTACCTCACTATGGCCCTTTCTTTCCACTTATTTCAGAAAGTTGGAGAAAACTTCCAAATTTGATTCCTTATCTTTTTGTCTTATTAGACTGCTTTTTAGATTAACTTTATTTTCTTAGACATGATATTGCTTTCAAATTTCAAATCTAAATTATACAAGTATAAAAAAAGAGAATGCAGTGGCACAGTGGTTTAATGATGCTGGAACTGCTGGCCAGAAATGGTCTGCATTCTGGTAGTTTGAGTCCTGCTCCATGAGATGGAGTGAGCCCCCTTAGCTTGATCTCTATGTACTGCCCACCCAGCAGTGAGAAAGCATGCAACATTGTGGGTAGATAAATGGACACCACTTCGATGGGGAAAAATAGCTGGATTCATGTATGTGGAGAGACGAAGCAGGCATTGTGACATGAGGCGAGGCAAGATGAGATTGGCCAAGAAGTCCAGAAAAGCCAGCAACTTGATGATTGCTAGTCAGCTGGTATAAGCTAGTTTGTTCCCTGCAGTGTACCAAGGATAGGTGCACAAGTGCCAAACAAAATTAACTAGCAATTTAGGCTGCCAGGACTGCATTGTGCATCTAGCCTGTGTTGATTTCCCCGACATTGTATACAATACACTAAATAAATCTTCTGAATTTCATTTGGGACAATCTTTACCTGTCTGGAGAGCCCTGATTCAGACTCCACTCCAATCTGTCTCCATCTATTTCCTCTAGCACTCTGAGGATTTTATTTCCTTATTCTTAACAATGAATATTTGTTTCCTGGCAACCTTTGGTTATAGAGCCTTGCAACTAGATTTTCACATCGTTTTCCAATTCTGGAAAGGTTTTATCAGTTTACAGTTAACATCATCAAAACATCAGAATCAAATTGTTATTAGACTAACCTTAATAAAATTATACACAGTGAAAAATATTTTATCCTAAATATATAGCTATCAATATATCCATATTAGTTATATAGTTCCCTAATGGTGAACTTATATATTATAATAATAAGATATAGTGAGTTACCATATAGGTAACTTAATAGGATCTGTGTCAATTATGAAGTAACATGTAAAATTCTCCTCTTCAGCTGAGCAATTTTTAAAAAGCAATGCAAAAATGTGTATTGTTGTTCTTTGTCATAGTGTTATCGTGTGACTGTAGGTTCTTTTCAGCTAGGTATATATGTATGACTTTAAGGAAGACAATCACTTCCAAGAAATCCTATAAAATTCTATGAATCCTCCTATGGAGAATTTTGTTGTTGTTTTCTTTTTCTTTGTACATCAATTTACAGGAATTAAGGAAAAACTATTTACAACAGTATCAAAACTTTCCAGTTTCTAACTTTTTCTGCCTCTCTCCCAGGACTATTCCCTAGCAACCACACACTCTGTTGCTTAGCTACCAACTTCTTCTTTTCTCCTCCTCCTTCTCCCTCAGCATTTCACTAAGAGAGAGAAGAAAGGAATGTCAGCATAGATGTTGAATGATACATCATTTCTCCCTGGACCTTTGGCCATCTATTTCAGGCATCATTTCTTTCTAACCTTGACTGCCATGGGTTTTAGTGCATCCCTCTGTCTGGGTTTTCACATCCCTTTTCCCCCTGAAGCCTCTGGTTGATGTCTTTTTCCTGGAGTAAGGAACTGGTATCTGAACATTGAACTTGTCACAATGTTTTTTTTTTTTTTGCCAGCTGTACTTATACTCTGAGACATATGGTAGACTGACTCTTGTCTGTAAAACTCTACTACACATGTCCATTTGCCTTCTTCTTTCTCTTTCCTTTTCTTTGTTTGCCTGCTGAGGAGGTAGGCTAGGAACTTTGCCAAAATGTAGTTATTAGCTAGTAAGTTTGTTATTTTTTTTACAATAAAAATGTGTTTCTTGGAATATACCTCGGGTTAATTTTACTTTATTATAAAGTATACAAGGAAAACCACGGTTCATCCTTCACTAAGCACAGGGCTGAATTTCCAACCCTCACAGAACTGAACAACCTGAAGTGGATCAGCACATGCATAGTGATGTATCTCTGTAGCCACCAACTTCTCTCACAAAGACGTTTACAAAGACGTTTTCTGCCTTGATGCCTAAAGGAACACAAATAAGTCTGCAACATGTCTCCTTTACATCTTTATCTCCTTTTCCAGTTGAAATCAGCAGTATGTGTCTCAGTAATTGAAAAGGTGGGTTCCCCCCTGATTTTAGTCTCCAACACCTATATACTACACTTGGCCAATGAGAATGCTTTCTTCACCTGGCCCATAATAGTCTTGGCTAGGAGCCAGAGCAGTTCTTCTTCCCACATGACAGCACAGCTGCACTTAAAGTCTATTTCTGAGCCCTATTCCGCCACAGTTTTTCTTCTCTCATTCTGCTGACTCATGCCAGCTAGTCTGGCCATACAACAGCTAGTCTGGCCATAAATCCCATATGCCATATTTTGGGTTCAAAAAAATAAAACTTACAAAATGTAATTAAAAGACTCAGTATTGTCTGAGTTATGCAGGCCTTATTTTTCCTGAATCTGTCCTGTAAGAATGCTGAAGGGAAAACATCAAAGCAAACTCTAGGGAAGATTGTTATAGTTTTAATTGTAGAGATAGTTGTTATAGTATAGTAGCTTTCTACAGTATAGGAAGTTATAACAGGTGAAATTGACTTTACTTTCCCTAAGTAGTTGATCAGTCCTTCTGATTTTTCTGATTTTATTAGTATGACAGATTAAATATCATGATATTTCTTTGGCACTGAAATTAGGAAAACATCAGATGCAAAGCCTTCAGAGCACAGCTTATTGATAATATTTGAAAAAAAATGAGGCATATAATTGTCATTTTAATGAAAGCAGATCTGCAAGAATAAATAAACTGAAAACCTTATCAAGATAAATAAATTCTTTGCTGACTACTGTATGATGTCTATTCCAAGCAGCCCTGTCTTCAATCTCAGATCAACACTTGGCACATATTTCAAGGTTAGAAACAAAAAAAAGAATGTAGTAAATACCTTTTGTTCCCACTACATTTTCATAAGGAACAAAACTGCAATCAAGTTCCAGTGGTATCCCATAGGGTAGTGCAGCAGATTTTTCACTGAATAATTGAATTGTTCTTGGGGAGAAAAAATATCTTTTCTATCTCTGGTGTAATCTTAAAATAGAAGAAGCACTGTTAATGGACATGAAAGACACATAATTAAATGCTTTGGTGGTTCTGGAGAGATGAACTACTACACCACAATATTTATTGCATTTGGCTTTCTTAGTTGTTTGAATAGCTATGTTCCAATTATAGATTTTGGAATTGTTAAAAAGATAGAAAAACATTTCCTTTTTGCCATTTGATCATCCTGACAACACTGGACCAGAGCTGTGAGCATTCTCAAGAGCAGGGGGGTCAAACTCGCATTGTCACAGTGGTGTCACGTGACTTATCAGAACTTCCCCCACATGCAAAACCAGGTGTGGGTGGGGCCAGCATGTGATGCATCTGGTCTGCAGGCCACAAATTTGACACCTTGCTCAAGATGATCAAGAGGATTATAGGACTTCTTCAGTAAAGTAGGATGTGCAATGCACATTTTTTTAAAAGGGGGTGGATCAGATAGTACAGTCATGGTTGTCATTGTGATTTTTCTGTCCCTTTCACCCCATTCCCCCAACAATGCCTGCATACAATTGATAACCATTTGCCATCTTCAGAATGTGTATGTCTTACTCTTTATATATTTGATAAAAGAGATTAAATATGAATATCAAACAACAATACTTCCCTCACTCACTTTAAAGTTGAGATTCAACCAAATGGATTCCTTGCATGGTTGCATCTCATTCTGCAACACACACACACAAACACACACACACACACACACACACGATTAATCACAAAAAAGAACCATTTGTCATTAGTAGAATTTTTGAGCTTGTTTCATCAGTGCTCTTGTAAGAAAAATCAGAGAGTTCTTGGCAATAAAAAAAGGTAAATTTAGTTGTAAATTGGTACTTCATATGTATTGATCTGCAAATGATGCAGAATCGAATAGCAGACTATTGTAGTTCTCTCTTCCCTGAAGCCAGGTGGATAGTTTGCTTCAAGGAACAGAGTGCTAAATTTAATATTTCTAAATTTTTGCCAGTTTTAATTGTTCCCAGATGCAAAATAAACACTTTTGTTTACAAGAAGAAATGCATCACGCAGGAGTAATAAAAAATATTACAACATTATAAATAATAAAATAATATGTGAGTCCACTCTAGTAAAAATTAATATGGAGATTGTGCATTCCCATGAAGTAGCATTTAGTGAGGCTATACCATAAATAACAGCACACACACAAATACAATTATTGCATACAACATAAACACCATAAGAGTGAAAGTATGCAGATTTTGCTAAGGTACTTAAGCTCAAATGGAGGGAGTTTAACCATATATAGGCAACAATAATCCCTGCCACCTAGAACAACTAATTGGTGCCACACCAACCCCTTTCCCCACTGCAATATTCACTCTACAAGACACACAACATTTTCACCCACTTTGAGGGGGGAAGTGCATTTATAATCTGAAAAATATGGTGTGTGTGTGTGCTTATATATGTATGTGTATGAGTATGTTTATGTGTGTGTGCGTGCATGTGTGTAAATGCCAGAAGGTGCTCACTGTTTTGCTTATATACCCTACTTATCATGGCTTGTTTCCCCCCTTCAAGTTCAAAGAGATAACTGCTGCCTAGTAGCATACCATTTTGGATTAGATGAAAAATTGTGGAAATGAGTTCTGCTATATCCAGTATATACTTGTGTCTGAATAATATGAAATAAGTTCTGAAAATGCTTTATAAACAGATGGTGAGTGAAATGACATTTGCTTTAATATAACAAGGTTGCTCCTAAGTTATAAGCACTTGACTAATCTATTTCTAGCTGGAGAATATAAGTTTTTAAAAGTTTTCTATTTTCTATTTTGATATAGGTCTTTTTCCAAAATATGGCATGACTCACAAAAACCTTCATCACCTTCCGTTCATTTTTCATAACTCTGGGAGGGAGGGTATGCTCAGAGAAATGTTTCAATATCACTGTAGGCAAAATATTACTTTGAACCACTTTCTCTCATTTTATTTCAGACTGACTTTGCCTAATGTCCTTGCAACTAAAAACTCTACTCTTAGCCTTTAGGATGTTCCCTCTCCTATAAATCCCAATTACCAGTCTTTTAGGAGTAAATTCAGGCATTCCAACTGTACATTAATGGACTTCCTAAAATATTAAATCATGCTACATATGGAAATTAAGAAACATGCCCAATGCTGGAACATGTATCTCAATTGAAGATAACTAATTTATACATCTGTACACTATATACCAATATTTTATATTATCTAAATAAAGAAATTAAGATCTCAGCAGAATTCATTCAAAATGAATAACAATATATATATATATATATATATATATATATATATATATATATATATATATGTGTGTGTGTGTGTGTGTGTGTGTGTGTGTGTGTGTGTGTGTGTGTGTGTGTGTGTGTGTGTGTGTGTGTGTGTGTTGTATTTGTGCTGATAAATAAATAAAGGGAGACTAGTATACATCTATTTCAAGCTATTTAGCTCTCATCAGCTAGCCATATCCTTACTGGGATTTGAACCTGGGCTATATTACATATTAGGCAGACGTCTTAGCCATTAGATCACAGGCTCTTATCCGTTATCAGCCAAGCCAGGGTGAAAGGTATCTATTAGATTTTACAACCCCCGGTATGCCCAAATATGGGAGGAAGATCACTACTTCCATTCTCTGTCCTTCGGCTCGTCACAAGAGACCATCCAGGCAGAAACCCAATATTTTTACTGTTGGCTTTTTGTTACATTTGTTGTATTTGTGCTGATAAATAAATAAAGGGAGACTAGTATAGATCTATTTCAAGCTATTTAGCTCTCATCAGCTAGCCATACCCTTACTGGGATTTGAACCTGGGCTATATTACATATTAGGCAGACGTCTTAGCCATTAGGCCACAGGCTCTTATCTGTTATCAGCCAAGCCAGGGTGAAAGGTATCTATTAGATTTTACAACTTGTGCTGATTTTATTTATCAGCACAAATACAACAAATGTAACAAAAAGGCAACAGTAAAAATTGCAATGCAATGCAATGCAATGCAATGCAATACAATACAATACAATACAATATAATGGCAGAGTTGGAAGGGACCTTGGAGGTCTTCTAATCCAACCCCCTGCCTAGACAGGAAACCCTATACTGTTTCAGACAGATGGCTATCCAACATCTTCTTAAAGACTTGCAGTGTTGGGGCATTCACAACTTCTGGAGGCAAGCTGTTCCACTGATTAATTGTTCTAACTGTCAGGAAATTTCTCCTCAGTTCTAAGTTGCTTCTCTCCTTGATTAGTTTCCATCCATTGCTTCTTGTTCTACCCTCTGGTGCCTTGGAGAATAGTTTGACTCCCTCTTCTTTGTGGCAACCCCTGAGATATTGGAACACTGCTATTATGTCTCCCCTAGTCCTTCTTTTTTTTAAACTAGACATACCCAGTTCCTGCAATCGTTCTTCATATGTTTTAGTCTCCAGTCCTCTAATCATCTTTGTTGCTCTTCTCTGCACTCTTTCTAGAGTCTCCACATCTTTTCTGCATCGTGGCGACCAGAACTGAATGCAGTATTCCAAGTGTGGCCTTACCAAGGCATTATAAAGTGGTATTAACACTTCACGTGATCTTGATTCTATCCCTCTGTTTATGGAGCCTAGAACTGTGTTGGCTTTTTTGGCAGCTGCTGCACACTGCTGGCTCATATTAAAATGGTTGTCCACTAGGACTCCAAGATCCCTTTCACAGTTACTACTGTTGAGCAAGGTACCACCTATACTGTACCTGTGCATTTTGTTTTTGTTGCCTAAATGTAGAATTTTACTTTTTTCACCATTGAATTTCATTTTATTAGATAGTGCCCAATGTTCAAGTTTGTCAAGATCCTTCTGTATCTTGAGCCTATCTTCTGGAGTGTTGGCTATTCCTGCCTGGTGCTTGGTGTCATTTGCAAATTTGATAAGTTCCCCATTTATTCCCTCTTCCAAATCATTGATGAAAATGTTGAAGGGTACTGGGCTATAAAAATTGTATCAAATCTATATCTATATCTATATCTATATCTATATCTATATCTATATCTATATCTATATCTATATCTATATCTATATCTATATCTATATCTATATCTATATCTATATCTATATCTATATCTATATCTATATCTATATCTATATCTATATCTATATCTATATCTATATCTATATCTATATCTATATCTATCTAACTTTCTATCTATCTATCTATCTATCATCTATCTATCTATCTATCTATCTATCTATCTATCTATCTATCTATCTATCTATCTATCTACCTACCTACCTACCTACCTACCTACCTACCTACCTACGTACCTACCTACTTCTACACACACACACACACACACACACACACACACATCTTCAAATTAAAAAAACTCAAGATAGAAAATTATATTGCTAAAATTACAATGTATGAAATAATCCAATGAAGTTTGGACAAGCTGGACACTACCAAAATGTTATGATATGCATTTTGTCAAGAAAGAACAATCAAATCCTGACAGTTAGAACAATTAATCAGTGGAACAACTTGCCACCAGAAGTTGTGAATGCTCCAACACTAAAAAAAATTAAGAAGCTGTTGGATAACCATTTGTCAGAAGTGATGTCAGGTTTCATGTCTAAGCAGGTGGTTGGACTAGAAGACCTCCAAGGTCCCTTCCATCTCTGTTATTCTAGCGTGGAAGGTTATCACTCAGCCCTCTCCCAGAAAAGTGAAGTATCCTGGGAGGTATTGGAAAGGCAGAATATTATATTTCCCTGGATGTGAAAAGGAAGAAAAATGTTTTATAAAGAGAGAATAGCTCCCTGTAGCTTCCTGCCTCCACCCACTTTATCAATGGGCCATTAAGAAGGCCAAGCCAGTCCCTTTACATAATAAAGAGTTCTCCCCTTCAGCTCCAGGGAGATGGGATTAAGGCATGATAATATTGGCGCTTTACCTAACTCACCACATGGCATCTGAGAACTCAACCAAACCTGGATTCAAAACACACCTTAGAGAGTTGCCCCTGCATGGCCCCATGGAAGTCTGACAACCAATTAGAATACAAGCTCAAGATCAAAGGCCAGAGGGGGATAAAACCAGCATCTAAATTGGCCCTTCTCTTTTCTCCACCAATATTGAAGCATGTGATCACTTTTTCTGTTCAGGACTCAAGCCATGTATGTGGTCCTGTCCACCAATAAACCATCTTTCCAAGCTGCCTCCATGCCTCCAGTGTCTTTTTCCCCACTTGGAGCCGAACCCAGAAGGACATTTCTTTCAACAATAGTCTATTCTAAATCCACACATGAGGAGTTCAATCAGCTGTTTAATTTTTCATGCCTATCCTATAATACAGGAATCTTCTTACATTTTTGCATTCAGTTTGCATTCAGTTTGCTTTTGGGCCAGGCTAGATAAGGTTCAGCAGCATTCAAGAAGGGTTGGACTTTGCTGTTGTGCCTCCATAGAGATTCCAGATCAGTTCCCTGCTTGACACCTGCCTGACTCTGTGAATCTCTCTTCAGCTATAAGAACCATTTAATTCTTCTAATATTTATGTTATAGTTACATAACATTGTGTATTACTTAAAATACTTCTAATTTCTAAATTTACATTGTCTGTGCATATTGTTTAATACTTATAACTTTGCACATTGTTCATTGTTGTTGAAAATATGACTACATTTATTTTCATATACTGCATTATGTAAATTTATTTTGATATACATTTTTTTAATCAGAGGTGACAAGTAGAGAGACAGCTTATTAGCACCAAATGAAAAAAGGATTACATGTACCATTATTAGTGAGTATCACTGAACTTGAACAGGGCAGTAAAATCAATACAAGGCTAATGGCCAGATACTGATTGACATCTGTTAACAATATCACTGCAGGTTCTCAAAGATACAACCAATTTCAACATTTTTGTATGCCATGGCAATTTTGGTAGTAATCATCACTTAGATGCCCAACTTAAGAGAAGTAAATTCCATAGCTCTAAAGATGAAACTGTGGGATATATTGAATGTCCTTTTCCCAGCAAAAGAGCAGATTTCTCATGAGAAAAGCAAACAAAGCAAAATAAAACCCAGAATTAAAGAAAGGAAATGGAGGAAAATAGCAACAACACCTATCTAAAATAAAATAAAAACATAAGAATAATGTCAAGATTCCTTTGGGTCAAACTTCTGAAGCCAAGATTATTTTGTTATTATGATAATACTAAAAAACTGCTTTGGAGGATATGCTTGCATATTCTAATTGCAACATTTGATTCATCTTAAGCAACCTGCAATTTTTTCCATTTACATGTGTACATAAATTATGTGTTAACGATTACACAATATGAAGTGTTTCTTTTAAGAGAGAAAAAAAGAACGATTTTGTAGCTATAGGAACACCAGACTGTATGAATATAGTGAATGTCTTTAGCATTTATTTATTATACAGAAGGGCAAAGAAAAAATAAGCATATGTGATTCGTGATTGAATCTTACATTTCCCCCTTCATGTGTCTCTAAGTTGTGAATCTATAGAGATTCACAGCAGAGGCTTTTAAGGCATTACATGGAAAGTTCTGAAAGACAAAACTTTAAATTGTTTTGGAATAAGAGAACCTGTCTTTCTTAACTATCTTCCTGAGAAACGCTGAATGGGACAAGTAGCATCCTGCTGCTGAGTGCAGCCAATCTATACAATATCACCTGCTGAGCTTCCAATCAAAGTGACACAAAACCTGTAATTTTTGCAACAAAAGGAAGAACTTCAAAATGACTTCAATTTCTTAAAGAAACTGGATAGTTTTCAATGTTGCATTAAGCAAAATCCTTCTGAAAATATTGATGTATCTCGTTGCATTACCATTCTAACAGTTATTGTATATACCATAGTGAAACTGCAAGATATTATTCTGAGATGGTAATATTGCACATAAGGGCCCAATGAAGAGCAAATAACATGGTAAAATAGAATGCATTTTACTTGTCTCAAGTAAAATAAAATACTGTAATGAATATTTGTCTGTTTTACAGTTTTCTTAAACTGATGATGCCTTCATATGATGATGTGAAGGCTGCAATGAAGAACATACTGTTTATCACCAATTAATCCCCACTCTGTTCAAACATATTGCAAATGTTATACTCGGAGTTATAACCAGTGATCACTGCGGTAAAGTATGAAATATTACAAAGACAAAAATAACTACATTGTATTGATTAAATATTTAGAAAACCATGGAATTTAATAGAATAAATGATACAGTAATAAATAGTAACTGTACATCAATGATTAATGATAATTGTTGAGGTTTGGGAAATGTTGTACATGAAAAAAAATGTTTTCAAGAAAGACAACACTCATCCACAGGCTTTTTAAATGATATTTGCAATACATGCCATAATAAAAAACAAAGATGAATTAAAGATAGAGGAATTTATTCCAAATTTTATAGCATTCTGGAACTATGTTACTATGATTATTATCAACAAGGAAAAACAATAGTACATTGGGTTAAAAGGAAATATCACAATAGAAGCTATTTATTTGTCTTAAATATTCTTTATGTAAATATTTTACTGACCTTATAATTGAATGATTATATTAACATATGTCAATTCATTTCCAAAGATAACCAGTAACTTTATTTACAGTATTTGTGTCCTGCCTTTATTATTTTTACAAATTTGTTCTTGTATCCTGCCTTTATTATTTTTACACATAACTCAAGGTGGTGGACATATCTAAGACATACCCCTCCTCCTATTTTTCCCACAATAACAACTCTAAGGTGAATTGTTCTGAGAAAGAGTGACTGGCCCAAAGTCACCTGGCTTTTATGGCGAAGGTGAGATTAGAACTCATGGTCTTCTACTTTATAGTCTACTGCCTTAACCACTAGAACAAATTGGTTCTCCATCTATATATTATATCTATATACTCCTAAAACTCTTATAGTAATTACCTTTAACTGGATGAAACAGTGTATCATAGGACAACATTTTTGAATCAAGGTATGTCAAATGGGCTAAATTACAGAATATATACAAAATCTGGGATTCGTGACTTTTAAGGGAATGGAATTTGGGAAACCTGTATCTGCTTCCATGCTTCTGGCTGCTGCTAAGGCAACAAAAATAATCTATGCAAAGATTAAAATATGTTTACATTTTAAAATCTCAGCAGTACCAGATATTTGTTGCCCTTGTAGCTGTTAAACAAAATTTTACCCATGTGATGGGAAACATTGCCTTTCGGTCAAAGAAGCTTCTTGGATAAGAAATGAAATGTCTTTAAAGAAAAACCAGAAAGTCCAGTTGCCTCTTGAAGAAGCACCTTTGGGATAACCATGACCTGGAATGACTGAGTATCTCCATAGACATTCAATTTCTACCATTAGTGAATTTTGAAGACATATTATTTCTGAATGTAATTAATAAAGCATTCATATATTAAAGGCATTCCCTATGAATGGTATTCCCAATTGCTTATACAATGTGGTTCTAGATTATTTTTAAAATAAATTGACTAATTCCCCATTAGATTGATAGAGAAGAGGTATTTTTTAATATATTTTATCTCATGTATGTTTGGTAGTCTGATTATAATAATTTTCTCTCCTGGCTATAAGGTTAGTTGAAAACTAATTAGCTCTAGATAAGTCAGGTTCCACTGGCCCTACATGCTTTTATAACCCTTTATAGCAACCTGTTAGAAAATATTTCCCAAAATACGGAGGGGAAGAGCCAACATCGCGACGACACATCACACGGACCCGACAGTCTGGGTCCGTCAATGAAACTTTTGTCTTTGGATGGTCTGGTAGGACCTAAACCACCCCAAAGAGATGGTGACAGAGAAGCCAAAGACTTGTTGGTCACAGGGACATTGCAAAGTCCCTGTTTGACCCAAGGGTAGTGCTTCCAACTGAGGACAAAGAGGCAGCCCCCAGGCTGGCATAGTCAGAGACAGCTCCTGAAGGAAGAGACGAAGCGAAAGCGTTCCATTTGGTGAGGTTTTTTTTTCTTTTTTTACTTTTAGAAGATCCGTGTTAAGAAACTTTTTTTCTTAAAAAAAATAACAACTAGTCCCCAAAGTAAGAATAAAACAGCGATTTTAACACTTATTGGACTGCTACTAGAAGATTTCCTGCTCTAGTTAGTAACAATGTTTTGTGGATTGAAGTAATTGCAACATTTCCTGTCTCCCTGCTTGTAGTCTATGGACTGATCTTTTTTTTCTATTTTTTTTCCTTTTTACTACCCTAATTTTATTTTTTGTTGGGTAAATTAAATTTCTTCTCCTACTTCAACAAATTTTTCCTTCTATTGGTTAAAACTATATGAAAGATATCTAAGGGAAAGCAAAAAAAAATAACAATTGACTAATTATTGAATCTGCAACCTGGAAGCCAAAGTCTGAACTTTGTTTCTGTTTTGGATACAATGCATCCTTTGTTCTGCTTCACTTGGTTTCACTGACCTTGCAATGGAAGGGTTTGGAATTTGCTTATAATACCTGATAAGACTCAAATCACGAAACCTGTTTTTGTTAGTGCTTCTGGTAAATATTTTGGCAAGAGAAGGAAAAGACAAGCAAGAATAAAAACCCTCCTATTTTAAAAACTTTGAAAGAACTGGTGTTTAAGATTCAAAATAAATACAGACACATTTCCTAACATTTTAACAGGCTAGAGTGGCAGATTTCTTTTCCTATTTTTTTCCTTTATATTTCTTTGCATTTTGAAAAATGGATCAATATTCAGAGGAAGAAAATCTAATAATCCAAAATATCCTGGCTGGACTTCAAAATATTGCAGAAGGACTTGAGAGATTTGGCATGAAATGGGACAGTTTATGGGGTGCTACAGTTAAAGAGGAGGGGGTTGGAGCCCCAGAGATCAAAGAAGAGAATGGAAACATAGAAAATAAAGATAAGATGTCAGATGAATCCATCAATGGACTAAATACGAGTGAAAGTGAAAAGAAGGGAAGCTGGAAAAGTGTTTTTGACAACTTGGATCCTTTATTTCAACTTCAAGATGCAGGGGGGGAAAAAGAGTGAAAAAGATGGAACTAAGAAGACAAATATATCCAGAAACAAGTTTGATAACCAAAGCTAAGCCTACATTAATAACAATTAAAGAGCAACGAAACTACATGCGAGATCCTTTAAGCTACAGAGTGCGGAGAGAAATGTTAAACTCTGAAAAGATTCTAATAAGTGAAATGACACAACTGCTGGCGAGAGAGAAAGGATTATTTTGCTACTGGAAAGACACTGGCTGATAATGCCAATTGATGATAAAAATTAGCTAATTTTTGATAGTTAATAAGTAGGGACTTTAGTATTTTGTAGACTCTTATAGATTATCATTGAATGTTTAGTTGCTAACATATAATATATCATGATGTTAACAATGAAAGGATAACCTTAATTAGGATAAATAACCAGGCCACAAATTGCAATTGAGTTTTGGTGGTATGATAAAGCCTATTAATTTGTGTTTCAGACCTTGTTATGAAGCTATAAATAATTTGGATTAGAATAAGAGGTGATGTGACGTAAATAGCAAACAATTGTTTTCTTTTCTTTTCTTCTCTGTCTTTCTCTAATTACAATAATAAAAGGGAATGTTAATGCATATCTTGGATATTATCAACTAGACATTTTAATTTGGATGAGAAATGGGAAACAATTGTTTTTTTCTTTTTCTGTCTTTCAACTATAAAAACAAAAGGGAAGGTTAACATATACTTTGGTGATTATTAACTAGAAATGTCAACATTTTTTCTCTTCCCTTTAGATTGTCTTAGACTTTAAATGGTCATTCTGTTAACACATATTAATAGATCGTTGTTTAGAGATTGTTGCTTTTTGCGTTTGTGGAGAGAAGAGGAGAGAAAAATGCCAGCAGGTGGCTGTGTCTTTGAATCTTAACTAAATGAAAATTGTGGTATAGTGATAGTAAAATATATAAATCTTTAACATATACAATTTAAATTGAATGGAATATATGTGATTACAGACAGAACGCACAAAATATACTTGTGACTAATGGATACGCTTTCTACAAGATGTAATGAAAGATGATGCTTTTCTTTTTGTGTTTTTTTTGTAATAAAACTAATAAAAAAATTATTAAAAAAAGAAAATATTTCCCAAAATACTATATAAATTGCCTTTTGATATTATTCTAGGAAACACTAATAGACTATTTGAAAGCAAAGAATCCTTCCATAAAGTATTAATTGAACTTTAGCCAATTCCATTTACGGGTGCCTGATTTTTTATTCACAACTGTAGAGGAAGTGCAAAAGTAGCAAAGTGGATGCCTCTGCTTGTTGCAATTGCTTTGCATAAGTGCATGGCATAAAACCAAAGCAAATTGAACAATTTCACTGAAACCACCAGTTCTGACATTACTGTAAGGATACCAAACAATTATAATGATGAAAAGGAGCAAAAAAGATGCCATGCATTTATTCAGAAATGCCTTTGCAAAATTTCACATTCTTCTTGGGAAAGTCGGAAAATTTCCCTCCTTCTTTTACTCTTTCTGTCTCTTTCTCTCTATCACACACACACTTTGCCCTTCATATATAATACACCTTGTCACCCCTCAACATAAAACAACTTATCTCTGACATGTCATTTTAATAATTTTAAAAATGCATTGTGGAGTGCTTCATAATAAATTTTACAAATTAGTTTATAAAATGATTGCTTTAATGCTCAGCAGTGGTGGGTTTCAAAAATTGTTCGAACCTACTCCGTGGGTGTGACCTCCTTTGTGGGAGTGGCTTGCCGCTCATGTGACCAGATTTAGATTTAGATTTTAGATTTTTTTTTTTAATTAATATTTGTAGGCCGCCCTTTTCCCTGAGGGGACTCAGGGCGGCTCACATAAAATCAGGGAGGGGGAATACAGACATTGACATAGAAACATATAATAAAATAGTAAGCAACATACATTCATCATTCGGGAGCGGCTATCCTTGTCCCCAGGCCTGACGGGCTAGCCAGTTCTTAAGGGCTGTGCGGAAGGCCTGGACGGTGGAGAGGGTACGAATCTCCACGGGGAGTTCGTTCCAAAGGGTCGGGGCTACTACTGAGAAGGCCCTCCTCCTTGTAGTTGCCAGCCGGCATTGGCTGGCCGATGGAATACGGAGGAGGCCTAATCTATGTGATCTTATGTGAGCCAAGGTGGCGCAGTGGTTAAAAAGCAGCACTGCAGGCTACTGCTAGATCAGCAGGTCAGCGGTTCAAATCTCACCGGCTCAGGGTTGACTCAGCCTTCCATCCTTCCGAGGTGGGTAAAATGAGGACCCAGATTGTTGGGGGCAATATGCTGACTCTCTGTAAACCGCTTAGAGAGGCCTGAAAGGCCTATGAAGCGGTATATAAGTCTACTGCTATTGCTTATTGGTCGCAGGGAGGTAATTGGCAGAAGGCGGTCTCTCAAGTATCCAGATCCACTACCATGTAGGGCTTTATGGGTGACTAGTAACACCTTGAAGCGCATCCGGAGCTCGACAGGTAGCCAGCGCAGCACGCGGAGGATAGGTGTTATGTGGGTGAACCGAGGTGCACCCACAATCACTCGCGCGGCCGCGTTCTGTACTAGCTGAAGTCGCCGGATGCTCTTCAAGGGGAGCCCCATGTAGAGCACATTGCAGTATTCCAGCCTAGAGGTCACAAGGGCCCGGGTGACCATTGTGAGAGCCTCCCGATTCAGGTAGGGTCGCAACTGGCGCACCAGGCGAACCTGGGCGAATGTCCCCCTGGTCACAGCCGTCAAGTGGTGGTCAAACGATAGCTGTGGATCCAGGAGGACTCCCAAGTTGCGAACCCTCTCTGAGGGGTATAGAATTTGACCCCCCAGCCTGAGAGATGGAATATTGGTGGAATCTTTGGGAGGGAAACACAACAGCCACTCGGTCTTTTCTGGGTTGAGCACAAGCTTGTTAACCCTCATCCAGTCCATAACGGCTTCAAGGCCTCGGTTCATCACGTCTGCCGCTTCATTGAGTTGGCACGGGGCGGACAGATACAGTTGAGTATCGTCCGCATATTGATGGTATCTGATCCCGTGCCTGCGGATGATCTCTCCCAGCGGTTTCATGTAGATATGAAGATGCCAACGACACTTGTCAGAACTACCTTAAAATTACCTCACACACAGCACTGGCATGCATAAGAATGTGATGTAAACTTGTTTTTTAAAAGGCGTCTTTGGTTTGCGTTAAAACAACTTCAACACACACAATGTTCTGATTGCACCACAAACCCAGTAGTCATCCTTACCTTTCACAGAGGCACTGAGTTTTATAAATATGAGCATGATAGTGTAGAATAATCATATCCAAGGATCAGTGGTGGGTTTCAAAAAAAATTGGAACCTCTTCTGTAGGTGTGGCCGGCTTTCCGGGTCCACTGGTGGAACCTCTTCTAACTGGTTCGGTAGATTTGACGAACCGGTTCTATCAAATAGGTGCGAACTGGTAGGAACCCACCCTTGATTCTCAGTCAATGTTCAGTCCTTAGCTCAGGTTAATACACTGATACTAGTATTATTTGAGTTTAAAATGTACTTATCTTTAAAGTTTTTTATTGAGCAAAATAAATATCAGGTTTAAACATTAGTGAAGCATTTTTGATTACATATATGTGTATATATCTGGATTCCTATATAATATTGTTTAAGTTTGAGATATATTTAAGTTGAGGTCTATTTTTATTCTAAGCATCCTTAAGAGACAGATTTTAAGGTAATCAGATTACTCATGATTTTCTGGTAACAAGATTGTTTTTTATTCTTCAAACTGTGATATTTCAAAATAGGTGCAAATGATATTTCAAAATCTAGCAAAAGTGTTGCTAGAATTTCCTTTCCATACATATCAATCCTTAATGCATTGTAAATCGTTGCAATCGTTAATGCATTGCAAAATAAGCTAGCAAACATTACTTGATGGCAGAAATTTAACAGGGTTGCCCTGCATTCAGCATCTATTCAGTGTAAATGTGACTTTTTGGTGTGTTTTCCTAATGTGATTTTAGCATTATTCTCTCCTTATGATGGTTCAAGTGTTTCTGTCTGTTTTTCTGGGCCAATTTACTTACATATCGGGTGATACAAACAGTACTTAAGCTCCTTTCTAGAGAAAGGAAAGCCTCTTCAATGACATAAACAGTTTCCTGATCCCTAATGTCTTTTACAGCATCACTTTAACAGCAGTGCTGAAAGAGCTGAATGGTTATGATCATTGCCTCTCATGCACAAGGCTACAGAAACATTCTTAGAAACAACAATTATTTCCAAGAACTAGCTAGCCTTTTCACTGGAATTTCCCATCCTATTTCCCCAAATAAGTAAATATGGTAGACAAGCAGGAGCCATGGAAATTGCCAGATGATGGTCCCATGTTTGTTTTGCAATATCCTATTGACTGTATGTTTTGCCTGCCCCACTATGGTTTCTTTATGTTGGTCTTTAGCCAAGATGACATCTTCCTGGCCAAGTGTGACAGGAGATTGAGTGTTTTAGCTACAGTGGTGGCATTTATGGTGAAACCCACTCACAAGTTTATGAAATATCTTTCAGTTGCTTCAATAGTATGTGGCTCTGTTGGCTAAACTGAATCTCTTACAGTTTTCAACTTTCAACTGAAGGACCTACCAGGATTCTGGAGACTCTAGCTACAGCTTGGTGAGGGAAGAATAGCACACACTCTTTCACCCATCTATTATAGCTTTTTGCATTTTTTTCTGCTAAGACCACAAGGGCTAACAATGGTTTGAGCTTCATTTGTTGTTCCCACTGAAGCACAATTCTTTCCCCTGAGTTAGCCTCTTATAATATATGTACTATACACAGACACAATATTACTAGCCCACAGAAAGGAAAACATTTTTAATTATCAATTCCTTTTTTGAAATAGAAAGGTGGGAAGACACAATAGCAAATGAATGTTCCAATATAAGGATATGATTTTCTGCTGTTTGGTCTAACTTGCAAGCAATTGTCAAAGTGCCTCAATCTGTGCTGGATTTCCTTAAGCTTACAAGAGTCATAAACTTGTAGAATTGGAAAAGATCACAGGGATCATCTTATCTATCTCTTTTTTAATTTGCAGGAAAGTCTTTTAAACTATCTATGAAAGTTGACTTTCCGTGAAAGGAGCAGTTTAAGGACACACTGTAGATATGTGCCTGATCTCACATTGCATTCAAATGGACACAAAAAACAATTTATTTCATACTTTGTTCTTTCTTATCTCCCTTTGATCTTTAGCTTGAAGATCATTTATGCTACAAAATTGAAATTGAATATTATCTGAATGGCAAGCAGCCACTCCTAAATTGATAATGTTATCTAAAATGAACTGAATAAAAGTTTTTAAGAAGAGAAAGTATTGACTGCATTGGTATACATATGTTTATATTAATATTTATGTGATTTATTGAGCAGGCCAGGGATTTATCAAATTTCAGATGATGAACAGTCCATCTTCAATAGGAGATTTTGGGAAAGGTTAATTAAAACTATTTTGTTTTGTTCCACCATTTCTATATACGCTGAGACTTCTTAGATCACTGCATTTATTAAAATTTAATTAATGAACTAATTAAATATCATCAGAGAATCTGAGCTAAGAGACAAAATTAATTATACACAGCTCCCTGCACAATTTTCTTTTCTTTTCTTCTTTTAATATAAGTGGCAGTTTATATCAATGTCAAACACATCATCATGTCAAGTAATGGTAGGTTCATGCAATCATCTTTACAGAACAGCCAGACAGTATGATACATTTGATTGTTCAGAAAGTAGCACATGGTTGTTTCATTGTATTCAAATACCTTCATAGTGTTCATTTTTAATCATGTTTCCATGGACAGATTTGGGTGACAAATACATGTCATCGCTGAGACTCTAGATCCTAGAATTCTAGGCAATTTGATACAAGTCTATTATTGAAATTGTTTCAGGAACAATTTTTATTACTATTTTAGTTAATATGTACTTTTTAACCAGAATGTACTTTAGAAGCTAGCAATACTTAATCAACCTTGTAAAGCCCCCAAAACTGAACAAACCAAGCCTAGTTAATATTTGAATGGGTGACCACAACAAAACTTCAGTGCTGTAAATTGATGTTTGCAATACCACTGCATCTGATCAAATAGTCATCAAGCTGAGTTCAACAACATGATCTTTTCTTTGTTGTTTTTGCATCAGATTCATCAAGACATTATAAGATTTGTCAGATGAGGAGTCTTTCTATGTCCTCATCTTTCTCAATATAATTAAAATAGATTAGTTCTCTATTAATTGTTTGTGGATCTATTTTGAGCACATTCTGAACAATTGATTTATTTTAGGTTTTTGAGCCTTAAATGTATACAGAATCATCATCTATTAAGTACCTATTCTCTGGAACTATTCAGTATAATCATTTCATGCTAATCAACAAGGTCATTTTTAAACATTCACTGAGTTATTGTTACATTTATGTGTTATAAAACATGGGTTATAACCTTCTCTCCTGTGTGTATTTTAATTTTTGCAATGTAATTTGTTTTAATTTGTTTCATGATTGTACACCATCCAGAGTCATTCGTAGTGAAACAGGTGGCTATAACAAATTGCATGAATGAATGAATGGTAAATAATCCCTTTTAAAGGATAAAATAATACTGGCACAAAATTAAATTACAATCTTCCAATTATATTTTATATATTTGAAGTTTTCTTCTAGCCCTTTATTTATTTTCAAAATAAAATCTTCAAGCAGTAGGTCAACAAATTAAATCCAGTAACTTGATAAATATATAGTGTGCAAGAGTGTACACTATACCCCTTCTTTTTCTATTTACATGCATTTTGCCACTGAACGGAAAAATGATTGATTGATTGATTGATTGATTATGTGTCATCAAATTGTGGTTGACTCTTTAGCAATGACATAGATTTTCTCCAGCATGAACTGTCTCTATCTTGGTCTTTTGGGTCTTCCAGTAATATATTTACTGCCATTGTAACTGTCATCCTTTCAAGATAGACCAGACTATGTGAAACCAAAATTATAAAGCTAATTCTACTTTTATTATTAGGCTATAGTAACACAATGTTTCAAGTCAAAACACTTCCCCACTCTCTCCCTTTATCTTCATGAGAAAGATGAATGGAATGGAATGGAATGGAACGGAACAGAACAGAACAGAACAGAACAGGACTTGGAGATCTTATAATCTAGTGCCCTGTTCAAGCAGGAAACCGTATGCCATTTTCAGACAAGTGGCACTCTAGTCTCTTCTTAAAAATTTCCAGTGATAAAGCAGCCACAACTTCTAAAGGGAAGCTGTTCTACTGGGAGTGGGCGGCATACAAATTTTATTAAAGTTACAAAGTTACAAAGTTACTGGTTAATTGTTCTCACTGTTAAGAAATTTGTCCTTAATTCCAGGTTGTTTCTCTCCTTGATTAGTTTTCATCCATTGTTTCTTGTCCTGCTTTCTGGTGCTTTGGAAAATAAGTTGACCACCACTTCTTTGTGGCAGTCTCTCAAATAGTGGAGTACTACTATCATGTTGCCCCCTAGTCCTTCTTTTCTCTAGACTGGCTATACCCATTTCCTGCAACCATTCTTCATACATTTTTGTCTCCAGGACTTTAATCATTTAAAATTGCTCTTCTCTGTAAAGTGGTGACCAAAACTGGATGCCCTATTTCAAATGTGGTCTTACTAAGGTTTTATAAAGCAGTACTAATTCTTCTCTTGATTTTGATTCTATGCCTCTGTTTATACAACCAAGGATTGTATTAGCTTTTTTTACTGTTGCCACATACTACTAGCTCATATTTATGGTAAGTAATTGTCCACTAGGGAAGATCTGCCTGAGACTCTCAAATGACATTCCTACCCCAGAATCAAATTTATTTTATCTGATTATTGTCTTGGTTGCAGCTCTTCTTCAAGGTTATTTCTTCTGCTCATTATAGAAACTGAGTTAATCCACTTTGTTGTGGGTTATCTTCTTGTTGTCTTTCCTTCCATGAAGAGAAAATACAGTACACCAATAAATTTCTTTCTATAAAAATATCTTTTATTTTAAGAAAGAAATCATTTTTATTATACACAAACAAAAATTGCTGACATCAACTGCACAGAAACCAAGTGTTGGTGGAAAACAAATGGTAACTTAATTAACCTATGTTTCAGGATCATTCTATTGTTTAACTGCATTTGTTAAAAATAAGGCACATACTCATTTGAAATGAGGATAATAAATCTCTATAGAAATTGTAAGCCATTTCATTTTTCTATAAACTGTCCAAAGATCATAAAGCATTCACTACTTTTTATCATAGTAGTGATTAATTGCAAATGACTTTAAAGAGAATTCTATCTGTTATTAAATTAAGTGCTTTGCGGAGGTTATCACTTCAATTTCAGAGCATTTGTTAATATTACTGTAAGATGCTGAGATTCAAAAAGCCAAGCTGTAAGTGAAACAAGAAACAATGCAATCAATATCAGAAACATACATGTTTGAAGGATGAGAAAAAACAACAACCAGATATCATTTTAGTAGCATTGTAAAAAATAACAAGTATTTCAGATATTGGCTTTGCCACATAGACAACGCAGTGTTTTTAGAATTGACAGAAAAAGGACCATTAGCAATACAGAAGAAAAACCACAACACTGCTAATTATCCTTTATGCCTTTATCAGCAACTATATTAAAAGATGAACTAGTGAAACTATTCATAGAATAAACGGAGGCTTTGGTTTAATATATTACTGGATAATTTTGAGATTTTCTACAATTACTTTGTCCACATCTGAAAGAGGTGATTGTTCACCCCCTTCTTAAGAAACACTTGCTAGACCCAACAGTTCTGGAAAGCTATTGCACTGTCTCCAACCTTCTATTTTTTAGGAAGGTTATTCAGAAAGTAGTCAGACAGCACTAGCAGATGCTAATGCTATCCTGCCACTCTTCAGAAGAAAAGCTCTTTTGCCCTTCTTTTTTTGTCTGTTCTTTTATTGCCTAGATACACTCTGATGCAACAAAGATGTAAAATCCTAATGCAGATTAGCTCTGCAGCAGACCTAAACTACTAAAGAAAATGTGATACAGCTGCTTGGTAAAGAGCTGAAAGACAAAAAAAGCAAAAGAAATGAAAGTGGCAGATAAGAACAGGGAGATGCTGAAAGAAAATGTCAGGAGGGGAGAAATTTTAGACCTAGATTTGTTTTATCCCTTCAAATGTATCTTGCCAATGGTATTTCTGTCTGATAACATTGTCACAAATATATGATCAGAAGAGTGAGAGTATGATCACCATGTTTATTTGTGAACAGATTGCTCCATAGAGCAAATCTGTATTTATAAAGGCTGTTTGCAAACAGATGTTCCTTTTCAATACCGGAATGCAAGCAACATGCAAGCAACATGGAAAGCATTGTTCAAGTATCTGAAAGATAGCACTACAGGGTGAAAAAGAAACGTGTCAATGAAAATGGAATAGACATAATTAGCAAAATTGATTTAATAGAACTTTGTAGATAGATAGTTTAAGCAATCCCAAATTTATGCATTGGCATTTACATGAACGCAAGTTTAAGAAATGAAGCATCAGAAAGGGCATCCGGCCAGTAAATGCTCAGCTCTATTCAGTTGCCCCAATTCCACCTTGATGTAAAGGAATTACAGGGTCATTAAAAGAAAAAGAAAAGTTAAAGAAACTAGAAATTCATCTCACCAGAAATATAGTATATGTGATGATTAATTAATAAATAAAATATTACAGGTAAAGCACAAAATCTTGAACTAGAATTTGTCCATTATGTTTATGTAATTGGTGGTCCCTTGGGAAACAGGCAGATTGTACACAGATGTCTGAACAAGTATCAGCCAACAGGTAAACACTTGTAACCAATATATATTGTACAAGTGATGTAAATATGCTTGAAATTTCTCTCTGTGTATCTGTGTATCTGTGTCTGTGTCTCTGTCTGTCTGTCTCTGTCTCTCTCTCTCCATCCGTGTGTGTGTGTGTGTGTGTGTGTGTGTGATGGAAGCAGTAGACTTCCTCCCATATTTGGGCATACCACGGGTTGTGACACAAAATACATACCTATTTCCCTGGCTCAGCTGATAAAGGAGGAGGACCTTGTGGCTTAGTGGTTAACACATCTGCCTAAAATGTAATACAGCACAGGTTCTAATCCCAGTAAGGGTATGGCTAGCTGATGAGAGCTAAATAGCTTGAAATAGATCTATACTAGTCTCCCTTTATTTATTTATCAGCACAAATACAACACAAATGTAACAAAGGCAACAGTAAAAATATTGGGTTTCTGTCTGGATGGTCTCTTGTGACGAGCCGATAGACAGAGAATGGAAGCAGTAAGCTTCCTCCCATATTTGGGCATACCAGGGGTTGTGACACTAAATACATACATACATATATACATACATACATACATACATACATACATACATACATATCAAAATATATTTCATCAGCTATTATTTAATATATTTACATTAAACTAACTGAAGCAGCATAGAGGTTAGAAATTGTTTTATTTTTATAGTGGAGGTTTTCAAGCTATTGGCTTCCATAACTCTAAATCCATTTCTACACTGTGAAGTGCAAACATGGGATTGATAAGCTCTGAACATAACCTTAGTAAATAGTGAGATATGAATGCCTTATATTATCAGTTTAACACCACTGACTGAGCAGGAACACACGCTGAAATGTGAGATCCTCATGTTCTCAATAGTTTGTCATTGTTTTTGTAAACTACTTAAATAGAAATTGTCTACACAATAGATCTGATTCAAAATAGTCAACACTACAAATACAAAACTCTTAATTCAAATGTCTGCAGATAGTTATTATTTTAAGGTATAGAGTAATAGTATTATATGTACTGTATAGCTAAATGTGTAGGAATTTATCTACATGATTAAATTGATAAAGTAATGAAAAGAGTAAAAACACTAAGGGCTAGATCCTTTATATCTTCCACGCTGAAGCTCAGCATAGGCTCCCCTCAGGGGTATGTGCTCAGCCCCTATCTGTACTCGCTGTTTACATATGACTGCATATCCTCTGATCCATCCAACAACATAATAAAGTTTGCAGATGACACAATGGTGCTGGGGCTCATAACTGAAGAGGACGAATCAGGATCCAGGGAAGAAGTCCAGAAGATATCAGTGTGGGGCTCAAAAAACGACTTACATCTAAATACTAGTAAAACAAAGGAGATGGTGCTAGATTTCCAGAAGCACAGAAAGGAATGTGCCCCATTGTATATCGAGAGGGGATGTGTGGAGAGAGTTTCCTCTTTTAAATTATTGGGAGTGCCTATTAGTCAAATTCTCATCTGGAAAAAAAAAATACCTCCCTGCTGATTGGCAAGGCCCAATAAAGACTTCATTTCCTTAGAGTCTTGAGAAAAAATCAGGTGAAACAACGGCTGATGACCTCTTTCTATTGGTCCATAATAGAAAGTGTCCTCACATACTGCATTACAGTATGGTATGTTGGTTTAACTGCTCAGAGGGAAAGGCACTACAGAGAGTGATAAATATGGCACAAGAAACCATTGGTTTCCCTCTAACACCACTGGATGACATCACCAGGTTTCGCTGCTTTAGCAGAATAAGGAAGATACTCAAATGATTCACACAAGACATCAAAGCACAGTCAGCCGAACAAATAGGTTTAAAAATAGTTTCTATCCTTGGGCTGTCAGACTTTTAAATACAACCACAATCATTCCACGCACAGGCGAAAACGTATGATTATTTTTTTATTTCTTTTTCTTTTTTTCCTAATTACTTGCATAGGAATTATTCTTTACATTATTCATGTTGTTTCACTGATTTCACCAGTTAGGCTAAAACAAATTTTGTTGTATACATGATGTACAATGACAATAAAGGCTATACTATACTATAAAAGAGATAAGTCAAAATAAATAAGTAAATGATTAATTTCTCCTTAATGCAAGATTTTGAATCTGTGGCCATCCAGATATTGATGAACTGCAAGACCCAACTTTTTTTTCCCTCACAAGCCAGGCTAGATAAACCTGCTGCTGGCAATTCCAATTTTGCAATATTTTGGAGTTTGGAAGTCCATTTCAGTTCATGTTATAGAACCTTGTAGCCTAGCAACTACTGGTAATGCAAGCCATCAAGAAGTGAAAACAAAAATGTCGTACTGATTTTCTGTATTATTCCCACTGCTTCAGTTTACTAAGTGCAGATTGAGGAGATAGGAAGGATAATACAGCACCAGCATTGCCACTTATAATGCAAATAAATAGATTGTCAAGCCTGCCCAAGTCTGATCCCGTAGGAAAGAAAGACCATTGATTCCATTTGATTGAATAAGTTTTTTTACTAAAAGATTTTGGCTGCAGTAAAGTCATGCTAGAACTAAATTGCCCATCACAAAACAATCCAGGTTTCCCCTCATCCCTACCTTCCCCCCAGTTCTTTTTTGGCCAATGAAGATTTGTCTAGCTGTTTTGAGAATGCTGAGATGTTTGGGATACATACTGATTCTGAGCTTCTCTGTCTAGCTGTTTTTTTAAGCAGTCATTCACCCCCCTCTATTTCCCATCACATACTGACACATGTTTATTGCCCATTTATTAATCTTCTATGATCCCACCCCCTAGCCTTTGATGGCAGGACACCAAGCTGAAGATGGCAGACCTGATATAGATACATCCAAAGGTAATTACTATCCTCCCAAATACAAATCCATGGGAAGAAAATAACTGGAGACCCAAACAGTAGGATATTTTAAGAGTCTAGTGAGAGCCGTGGGGAAAGTTTCATAAGGAGGAACATGGTATTGTATGTATATGTATGTGCACATGTGTGTGATCAGACACTAAATTTTACAAATCAGAAATTACTCATGGTGCTGATGTAATGACTGCTGTGCATGATGTTGCTTAGCAACCAGGCAGAACTAAACTGGAATACTTACCAGAAGGAAGTCAAGGTGCTCTTCTAGGATATCATGCATTGATTTCATTCTGAAAAAAGTCTTTTCCTGACTTCTGATTCTTTTCATTTTGAATCTATCCAGCCTGTTTTTTTTTTCTTTTGAAATAAAGCAAGAGAAGTTTTGCAAGTTCTTGATTTACAGGTTTCAGTATACTTAATTAAACATTCTGCTACCATTATGCTCTCTGGAGGGCTCCCAAAAGATATTCAAATTAATAAATATAGATTGGAAACAGAAACTGAAGCTTCTGATCCAGTTAGGGCATTTATTAGCATATGTGAATGGAGTCAGCAAATGGAAAGTTCTGAAAATAAGAAGAAAAACAGTGTCCTTTGTATTTATAATCAATTGTTTCTCTTTTTAAGTTCTGTGAATAGATAGAATCTAATCAAATGATAGATCCCCCAAAAAGTGATATTTTATATCCTATTCATAAGGGTTAAATTTGCCTGGAGATTTGTTCAAATAAGGATTTTGATTCCAGAATAATACCTAAAGTTTCAATACGGTAGTACATGGAATAGGATATGTTTGAGTAAAGTTCTTAGTTGCAAATGAAGAAGCAGATCATAATAATTAAGATATAGTCATAAATAATTCCTATCTGAGAAGGGACTAAAGGTTAGCAGATGAATTATTGTGAATAGTTTGCTTAAAACTAATTACAGCAATCAGGCACTAGAGAACTATTCAGATGTGTTTATGTGTGTGTTTGTGTGTGTGTGTTTGTGTACTATATCAAGATATACAGGCTGGAAATTTGATTTCCAATAGTAAGTTTCTTCCTTCCCATTTCCACAATAATCTACAATAGTCCATAAAAATTGTATGTATACAATTTTCCTATATACACATTTGCATACACATTTCTTTATTTCTTTTGCTTACATAAACATTTGAATAAATATTGTTTACATTAATGTTTGCAACTTTTCATTAAATTTTCTTTCATATATTCTGTATTAGGAATATAATCTAACAGTTGGGTTGGCAATATATAAATCATTTAACAATGCTGTACTGCTTCTTTAAATCATACTGTAAAATGTGATTGGCTGCTGTTTTCCTCAATCAGCCATAAGAGGGAGCCAGAATGACTGTTAGCTCTCTGTTTGTTAGATGCTGGGCTGATCTGATCTGAGTGTTTTGGAAGCTGGCTGTTAGAAAGTGCCGTGAACTATTGTAAGTTTTGCAACTGCTAGCAAACTTTGAGTACCGGACTGTTTGTATGATTATGGACTATGTTATTTGGATTATCCCTTAACTGAAAGACATTGATGACTGACTGTCTTATCCATGTATGACTTGGACTGTTTGATGGACTGATACTTCTATTTCCACGAAAGTAAAAACCTACTTAAACTGCAGTGTCTCTGTATGCTGGTTTGTGTGTTCTCCAACACAACTGTCACAACGCTTCTCTGACTGCACTCACTTTCCCAACGGGGAGCTTACCTAACACTGGATATGGGCCCAGAGTGAATCAGACGTAGCTAAACAAGAGTTGGTGTTGATACGCAATACCCCATACAGACAGCTGTTTTCATTAGTGATTGTTACTATCCTGGAGAAGATGGCGAGCGACCCATCAACAAGCCTATCGATGATAACCCGGTTGGATGGAACAAACTATGTTTCCTGGTCTATGAAATGCAGTCTACTCCTGCGTAGGGAAGGTTTATGGGATGCTGTACAGAATCCACCAACTGCTTGGAATCCAGATAACGGTGACAATGCCAAGAAGATAGCAGATTTTCAGTGATGCAATGAATGAGCGTTGTGTATAATTGGTCTAACACTGAACGACCAACAATTAGTACACATTCGTGGAGAAAATTCTACTGCAAGATGTTGGGAGAATTTGAAGAGGATTTATGTATGTGACACCGTAGGTGCACACATACATCTCACACTGAAACTGTTTAGTGCACGTCTTCTGAAAGGTAGAGATATGATAGCTCATTTAACCTTTATGAAAGGGGTTTTTCAGGAGCTACATGAAAAAGAACTAATTTTTTTCTGAGCTACATCAAGTTTATATCATACTCTCCTCACTGGATGAGAGTTATGATGTTTTTGTATCTTCTTCTGAAGTCCTAACCCAAAATGAACTTGCATTGACTGACATTACTGCACAACTGTTGGAAGAGTTAAGACGAAGGATAGAAAGGGAACAACTGAGAGAGAACCTCCACAACATGAGGAGTCACATTCTACTGCCTATACTGTTTGAAAATGTTATTCTTTTTTTTTAGTAAAAGTTTTAAAAATAATTTTACAAATATATACCTCCCCCCCGAACCCTACTCCCCCACCAGCCTCCCCCCCAACCTCCCAGAGCAAATATAGGGTGTAAACATTAACAACCATATTCTAAAATAAACTAACAGACTTTAACATCATCCCTCACTTGTACTTTAACTCCCTTTTTATAAAGCTTACTTTAAACAAATTGTATCATTCCTTGCTCATTCACTCATAAGCTATCTGGAGTTTCTTAGTCCCATATTTATTCTGAATATAATCAATCCATCTTCTCCATTCCAGCTTGTATTTCTCATCTGAATGGTCCTTAAGATATGCTGATATTTTGGCCATCTCTGCTAAATTTGTTACTTTTAATGTCCATTCTTGAATAGTAGGCAATTCTTCCTTCTTCCAATACTGCACCACCAACAGTCTTGCTGCCGTTGTAAGATTCAAAATCAAATTAGTCTCTATAACTGTACAGTCTGTAATTATACCTAACAGGAATAACTGAGGAATAAACTTTATCCTCTTTTTAATGATATTTTGCATAATCCACCATATTTTTATCCAAAATGCTTTAACCTTTTTACAAGTCCACCATATATGGTAAAACCTACGTCAGCACAACCACATTTCCAGCATTTAGGTTGTAAATTCGGATACATACAAGCCAATTTTTAAGGATCTAAATGCCATCTATAAAACATCTTGTAGAAGTTCTCTCTCAGGTTTTGGGCTTGCGTAAATTTTACGTTTCTTACCCATATTTTTTCCCATGTACCCATCGTTATTGGTTCTTCAAAATTTTGTGCCCACTTTATCATACAGTTTTTAACTAATTCAGTTTCAGAGTCTATTTCTATCAATATATTGTATAACCTTTTTATATGCATTTGACTCTGATCCCTAATTTGTTTTACTAAATTATCCTCATTTTGCGTAATACCAATTTTCTGGTCTTTTTTCCATCTGGCCTGTATCTGTCCATACTGGAACCAGGTTTGGATGACCTTTTCCTCTTTTAATACATTCAGAGGTTTTAGCTGTAATATACCTCTTTCTATGGTAAGAAGCTGTCTGTATGTGGTTACATCCTGTTTTTATTCTATGCTAATATTCTCTATTGCATGTCTGGGAATTGCCCACATAGATATCTTGTCATTTAATTTATGTTGATATTTTTTCCAGACACGCAATAGAGCATTCCTTAATATATGACTTTTAAAAGTCTTATCCACCTTCTTGTCATATATCAAATAAGCATGCCAACCATATACCAAATCATATCCTTCAATGTTCAGTATTCTATCCTCTGTGGGAATTGATCCAATCACTAATTATTGGACTGTGAGCTGCCCTGAGTCCCCCCAGGGAAAAGGGCGGCATACAAATAAAGTGAACTGAACTGAACTGAACTATTGATAAAACTACTGCTTCATAATATAATTTTAAATTTGGCATTTTCAAACCTCCTCTCTCACATGCATCTTGCATTATTTTAAGTTTTATTCTCGGTTTCTTCCCTGCCCAGACAAATTTATTAATACTCTTCTGCCATTCTACCAAGTTTGGATCTTTTTTGAGTATTGACATCATTTGAAAAAGAAATAAAAACTTAGGCAAAAAATTCATTTTTACTGCTGCTATCCTTCCCAACAAAGACAGTTGTAATTTTTCCCATTTTTTCATCTCTACCTGTATTCTATGCCATAATGGCTCATAATTACACTTATATAATTTCCCATTTGAAGTTGTAATATAAACTCCTAAATATTTAACATTTTTTACTACCTCACATCCTGTTATTCTTTCTAGTTCTTCTCTTTGATTTGTGTTTATATTTTTAACTAACATCTTTGTTTTGCCTAAATTTATTTTAAACCCAGATACTTGACCATATTTTTTTTATTTTTTATTTTATTTTTTGTTACATAAACAACACATACCCACAACAATGAAAAAAACAAAAAAAAACAAAACAGAAGAAAAACCCATCATCACATATAGCATGTCATTTGGTTACAAGTGTTTTAACATTTATCATTCGTATACATTTATTATTTCATTTAATAGGTTTGGGTTGTTTTGTTTACCATCCCTTCCTCCTGTTATAACACCACCTTATTTTCCCTTTCTTTTCTCCCTTCCTCCCTTCTCTACTTTCTTCCTTTCTGCTCTCCTTTCTCTTCCTTCTTCCTGTACCTTTCTCCTATTCCTGCTCTTCCTCATCCCTTTCCTACCCTCTCTCCTCCTCTTTCTCTCCTTTCCATCCTTCTCTCCTTACCTCTTTCTTTTCACCCTCTCTCCCTTCTCTACTTTTTTCCTTCCTCCTCTCCTTCCCCTTCCTTCTTCCCTTGCCTCTCCTTCGCTCCTACTCTTCCTTTTCCCCTTCCTACCCTCTTTCCTTCCTTTTCTCTCCCTTCCATCTTCTTTTCTTTTCCCTTTCTTTTCTCCCACTCTCCCTTCTCTACATTCCTCTTTCCTCCTTTCCTTCCCCTTCCTTCTTCCCGTACTTTTCTCCTGTTCCTGCTCTTCCTCTTCCCCTTTCTACCCTCTCTCCTCCTCTTCCATCCTCCTCTCCTTACCTCTTTCTTCTTTCCCCCATCTTCCTTTCATTTTCTCCTCCTTTTTCCCTTTCTTTTTCTACTATTGTTGGTGTTTCTATTTTAAATCTCAATTTATATTTCCTTGGGATGGTACTTCCACCAACTCAGATATAATTTAGTATCATTTCTTATCCCCTTACCTTTGTTAATCTATCTTAACTATATTTCCCCCCACAGACACACTTTGTATCTCTCTATTGTATATACACTTATATATTTGATATACACAACAATGAAAAAAAAACACAAAAAAGAAAAAAAACACAAGTATATGTTATAAAAAAGTATATCAGCTGGTTACAAAAAGTTTTTGTGCATCTCTTCCATTAATTCATATTAATTCGAATGTCTTAACTCAAATGTTTACTATATTAACATCATCATACTTCCACTTTTAGTTGACTACAGTAAACATCCTTCATCCTTAGCTATACCAAAGATTTAATCCATAACCACATGCTGGCATTTCATTTACTTATTTATAAAATCTTCCATTAACATTAAGTCCTCATGTCCTGTTTTCGCTAAACATCCATAATATTTAATACCAAAAATTTAATCCTCCATGTGTATAATTTATTATCATTCTCCTTTCTTTATTTAATTATATCCTATATCATAGCATTTCCCCCCTATTAGTTAAGATTTAACTGTGTATAGTTTTATTTTATTTTTTATAATAATTATTGTTATTAATAATCTTTATATATAGTCCAAATATATTTCTAACCTTCCCTTCTCATATCCAATTATTACTTATCATATCAACTCAACATTGTATACATTACTATCATTATCAATTTTTATTCATCTATATCTATTGCAAACGAATTTAACTAAGTTTAGCTAATTTTAAGTTATACTCTTCCATCTATCAACGTGTAACTCTCCAATAACAGAACAGTCTTATATCTGCTGCCTTTTGTGGGTCCAGTTCTCCAAACATCTTTATGAGCAAGTCCATACGAAGAAAACTTTGCACTTTTTTGTCTGTAATGCCTCTCATATAATGTTGCCGCCCCCTCTTTATTTCCTTGATCAGTTTGTCTTTAATTCTCAGTGGTGGTATCAAATGTTTTACAGATGGTATTTCATAAACTGTGGATTCTTTGATGCTTCCCACTCCTCCTGCTCTCTTTTGAAGTAAATTTTCTGTCCGTTTAATTCCTCTTCAAACATTCCATTTTTTCCTCCCTCAGAAGTAAACCAATTATCATGAGTATCAGGTTCTTTATCTCCGACATTCTTATTTTGTATTTGAAAAACATTCTCAGTTTTTTCCTCATACTTTGCTGCCAAAAACACCAAATAATCCAATTTTCTCTGAATTCTATCTTGTGTGTCAGACAGTTTCTGTAGTGCTGAAAAAATCATTTGAATAGACGCTTGAATAGACGCCATGTTTGTACGCAATTAATATTTTTTTCTTGAGAGCTCTGAAGTATTTACAAGTAAAAGCAGACTGAAAGCTGTGCAATCTTATCAGTTCTTAAGCCAATACAGCCAAGCAATAAGAGTGTCAAGTTGTAAACAGCCAAATTATAGTGAATTGGTTTACAGCCTGCTTGCAGAAGTTCAGAGGAGATGTTGAAGTAATCTATCCATTGTCCGTGTAAATAACATTTAAAACATTTAAAAGGTAGGATAACCACCATCCCAAAACCATTAAAAAGATCAAAATCGCCACTAGATTCTTCTGTTCTTTACTTTAAATTAGTTTGAATTTTTAGGCGGTCCATTTGTCTCTGAATAATAAAATATTATTACCAGCTGGAAACACTTTCCTCTTTCTTTAGGGCTGCCTGCAGTTTCAGTTAGCCTTGTGTCTAATCCGGAAGTCACTGGCAAAGGAGGTTTTTTCAGGTCCCCAGAGACTTTGCGAACGTCTCTGGGACCACTGGGTCTCCCCCTACCTTTCACTGTCTCTTCGGGACAGCTTGGGTCCAAAAAGGAACCGTCCAAATGCTTCGGAATAGAAGGAGATCCAGGAATAGCCTGAAAGTCCATCTTCTCACTGCTAAGCCCCTCCTTCTTCCCTTGACCATATTGATTAATCATATTCATCAGAGCCGTAGTTGATTTACCCCGTTGGGTTAAAGTTACAACCAAGTCGTCCGCAAATGCCCATAGTCAATATTCGTAGTGCCTGATCTTAATTCCCTGTAAGTCATCTGACCCCCGTATTTTATTCAATAATAACTCTAGGGTTAAATAAACAATAATGGAGATAGGGGACAACCCTGTTTGTACCTTTTTCAATTTTAAAAGATTCTGTTAAACTACCATTAACTATAATTTGTGCTGTTTGTTCCTGATATATTGCCTTAATAGATTGTGTAAAATGCTCTCCAATTTGCATCTTTTGTATTATTTTCATTAAAAATTGCCAATTCACTCGATCAAATGCTTTTTCCGCAGAAATATGAGCACTGAGCTGACTTGGTTGTTCTTTCCCAAATACTCCAACATATTAACAATTTGTCTTACATTACTTCTCATTTGTCTCCCTTGTATAAAACCAGTTTGATCATTGTGAATCAATTGTTGTATAACTAACATCAACCTATTTGCTAATATTTTAGCAAAAAAATTATAATCTGTATTGAGTAGTGATATAGGCCTGTAATTTTTTTGGCTGGCTGAGATCTTGATCTTCTTTTGGAATCAGGGAGATGAAAGCTGTTCTCCAAGATGGAGGTACCCTTCCATCCAATTGAATTCTGTTAAATAGTTCCTTAAGGGGTTCTACCATTTTTAGTTGTAAATTTTTATAATAAACTGCGGTCAGTCCATCTGTACCAGGTGTCTTCCCAACTTTTAACTATTTAATAACCACGAGGATTTCCTACGAGGTTATTGGTTGGTTCAATCTCTCCCTTTGCTCATCCTTAACTATAGATATTTTCTCTTTCTCCAAATATCTATCTATGTCTTAACCTTGTATTTTATCACCAGTGTACAATCTTGTATAAAATTCTAAAAAAGCCTTTTTAATCATATCCTGTTGATAAAGTTCTTTACCTTTATAATCTATTTTTTCTATAGTACAAAATTTTTGTTTTTTGCTCGTCATATATGCTAACCATATAGCATATATGGTTATGCCTGGTTTATTTGCATTACAGAAAGTATTATGTTTGGCATATAACAAATTAGTAGCCACCTGATCTGACATCAACGTATTAAATTGCGCTCGTAGTAAAGTGATTGCCTCTTTTACCTTTTTATCACCTGGGTTGGATATTAACTCCTGCTCTTTCTTCTTTATCTCTTCCTCTTCCTTTCTTTTTCCCCTTATCTACGTCTATATAGATTATTTAGATTTATTAGAACTCCTCTCATATACACTTTATTTGCATCCCAAACCATTTCCATAGATGTGCCCTTGTTTATATTAAAAGCAAAATATTCTCTCAGCAATTTTTTTTACATTCAATAACATTTTTCTCATATTTAAATAAATTTTCATTTAACCTCCAACACCTTCTAGATTCCTTCCCATGTTCCAATTCCATCCAAACCGGATTATGATCTGTTAAGGCTCTCAAACGTATCTTTGTCTTCTTCACCTTAGAAAGAAAATCATAAAATAATAATAATAATAATAATAATAATAATAATAATAATAATAATAATAATAATAATAATAATAAAATCTGTTGGTAAAAAGAAAGAAAATCATTTGTAATTAGTATAAAATAAATCCTAGAAAAGGATTGATGCCTATCAGAAAAAAATGTAAAGTCCTGTTCTTTAACATTCCTTTTCCGCGAGATGTCTCTTAGCTCCAAATCATCCATCATATCAAAGAAAGACTTAGGTAATTTTGCACGTGCTGAATATTTTGCAATGGGCCCTTCTTGTCTTTCTTGGTATCCAAAACTCCATTCCAGTCACCTAATAGTATACACAATCTGTAATTTCATTGCATTAACTTGGTATGGAGCATCTTGTAGAATTTTTCTTGTTGTTGATTAGGGGCATATACTCCCATTAAGAGTATCTTTTTTCCTTCTAATAATAGTTCAATTGCAATATATCTTCCTTAAGAGTCTGATTCAATTATTGATTGATTGATTGATTGATTGATTGAAGTTTATTTATATGCCACCCTTTTCCCTGGGGGGACTCAGGGCGGCTCACAATCCAAGGGGGGAGGGGGAGACAAACTTTTTAACATATAAGACAATACATAATTAAAAACCAACATTCATACCATTCGGGCGGGTTACAGTCTTAGCCCCGGGCCTGACGGGATAGCCAGATTCTGAGGGCTGTGCGGAAGGTCTGGAGGGTGGTGAGGGTACGAATCTCCACGGGGAAATCGTTCCATAGGGTCGGAGCTACCACCGAGAAGGCTCTCCTCCGTGTAGTTGCCAGTCGGCATTGACCGGCAGATGGGACTCGGAGGAGGCCTAATCGATGAGATCTAATAGGTCGCGTGGAGGTAATTGGCAGTAGGTGGTCTCTCAAGTACCCAGATCCACTACCATGTAGGGCTTTATGGGTGACAAGTAGCACCTTGAAGCGCACCCGGAGATCAACAGGTAGCCAGTGCAGCTCGCGGAGGATAGGTGTTATGTGGGTGAAGCGAGGTGCACCCACAATCGCTTGCGCGGCTGCATTCTGGACTAGCTGAAGTCGCCGAATACTCTTCAAGGGCAGCCCCATGTAGAGCACATTGCAGTACTCCAGCCTAGAGGTCACAAGGGCACGAGTGACTGTTGTGAGAGCCTCCCGGTTCAGGTAGGGGCGCAACTGGTGCACCAGGCGAACCTGGGCAAATGCCCCCCTGGTCACAGCTGACAAATGGTGTTCAAAAGTCAGCTGTGGGTCCAGGAGGACTCCCAAGTTGCGGACCCTGTCTGAGGGGTATAATGTTTGACCCCCCAGCCTGAGAGGTGGAATACTTGCCGGATTGGTGGGAGGGAAACACAACAGCCACTCGGTCTTATCTGGGTTGAGCACGAGTTTGTTAGCCCTCATCCAGTCCCTAACAGCTTCAAGTCCCCGGTTCATTACGTCCACCGCTTCATTGAGTTGGCACGGGGCGGACAGATACAACTGAGTATCGTCCGCATACTGGTGGTATTTTATCCCATGCCGCCGAATGATCTCGCCCAGCGGTTTCATGTAGATGTTGAAAAGTAGGGGGGACAAGACCGAACCCTGCGGCACCCCATATGTTAGGGGCCTAGGGGTCGATCTCTGCCCTCCAACTAACACCGACTGTGACCTGTCCGAGAGGTAAGAGGAGAACCACTGCAAAACAGTGCCTCCCACCCCCACCTCCCGCAGTCGTCGCAGAAGGATACCATGGTCGATGGTATCGAAAGCCGCTGAGAGGTCAAGGAGAACCAGGATGGAGGCGAAGCCTCCATCCCTGGCTCTCCAGAGGTCATCGGTCAATGCGACCAAAGCGGTTTCTGTGCTGTAGCCAGGCCTGAAGCCGGACTGGAATGGGTCAAGATAGCTAGCTTCCTCCAAGGACCGCTGGAGCTGAAAGGCCACCACCTTCTCAACAACCTTCCCCACAAAGGGGAGGTTGGAGACTGGACGATAATTGTTAAGAACGGCTGGATCCAAGGATGGTTTCTTCAGGAGGGGTCTCACCACCGCCACTTTAAGTGCATGGGGAAAGACCCCCTCCCGAAGGGAGGCGGTAACAACCGCCTGGATCCAGCCCCATGTCACCTCCCTGCTGTTAGCAACCAGCCAGGAGGGGCACGGGTCCAGTACACATGTGGAGGCACTCACAGCTCTCATGGCCTTGTCCACGTCCCCAGGGGCAACATCCTGAAACTCAACCCAGGGGTGGTCTACCAGATTATCCCCTTGTGCCTCGGCTGGATCTGCAGAATTGGAGTCCAACTCCGACCGAAACCGAGCAACTTTGTCCGCTAAGAACTGGACGTAGTCCTCAGCCCTACCCTGCAGTTCAGCCTTTATAATTAGTTCAGCCTTTATAACCTTTCTTAGGTATATAACTATACCATTTTTCTTCTCCGAAGGGAGGTTACAAAATATTGTCCCAATCTTGTATTCATCAAGTATTTCTGGTCATTTGTTCTGATATGGGTTTCTTGCAAGCAAATTACATCGTTTTTAAATTGTTTCAAATAGTGGTATATTTTTTTAATTGTCATCTTTAGCTCCCTGAAGCTTTTTAAGAGCCACCTGGAAATCCTGTAATTTGGTTTTCGGTCTACCTCCTCCCACAGCTTCTAAGTTAATGTTTATGGTTTCTTGAACTGTTGTCTGGACTTTTTGCTTCTTTAATTCTTGTTCCTTGCGTTTGGTAGCCGCTGTCTTTGCTCTTTAAATCCTTCTGGGTCCACAAGGAGATTCAAAGCTTGAGCCACATCCGATGAGCCTTGGCCATCTTGTTGTCTGACCTCTCCTGCTTGCTCCCCTTCTCTGGGTCCTGGGGATGAGGGGTAACCAGGCTTTAATACATTGCTGTAAACATCTCTGGCCTTCCAAACTGAATTAAGATGGTGTCTTTGTCCTAGGTAATTGACCACTAATCCAGCTGGAACTTCCGATCTGTATTGTATCTGGTGGTTTTTAAGTTTGTCCACTAGGAATGCATAGTCTTTACTAGATCTCAGCATTTTTGGTGGGATTTCCTTCAAAACTATCATCTCCTGGCCTGCAATCTGCATCTTGGTTTTGTAGGATTCTTGTAGTATCAGATTCCTTGTATTCCTCGTAGCAAAATAGACTACAATGTCTCTTGGTAGTTGTTTCTGTCTGGCAATCCATGAATTAACGCAGTATATTTTGTCCATTTGCCAATCGTAGTCCGCTCTCGGATGACCGACTAGTTAATCAAAGGCTTCTGATAGAATCTCCCTCAGATTTTCTTGATTATTCTCTTTGAGGCCTCTTATTCTCAAAGAAAATCCCATCGCTCTATATTGTAACATTACAATTTCTGCTTCTGTGTTGTCAATTTTGTTTTGGACCCCTTCAACCTTATTTGCTAAATTGACCTTGGACTGATTAATTTCTTCCACTCTGATGATACATAGCTAGACAAACCTTTAAATGCTTCCAGAATATATTCTCTTATTTCCTGGTTGCGGATCTGGATTAGCTCTTTGACCCCCGAAATTTCCTCCGAGACCTCCTTAAAGGCAGATGAAACATTTTCCTGTATCTTACGTTCTAAAGCAACAGCCTGCTCTGTTAAGGCTCTTTGCAGCACGTCCAGAGTTAGAAACTCTGCAGCAGGAACAGCAGGAGCAAGGGGAAGGGGAGGTAATAATGACTGTAATTTATTTGTTGGGGCTGGAGAGCTGCAAACACTCTTTGAAGTCGTTGTTGTTTTAAATTGTTTTGAGGCCATTTCTAGTATTCAATTAAGCTTATCTTCAACCAAATTGTTAAGTCCAGACAAACCGCTTATTCCAATTATTACTCTTGTAACTTGTTAATAAATCAATGCTGTTTTAAGTGATCTTAAACTCTGTAGTAGTTTGTTAAGTTTCATTTCAGTCCCACCTTCAAAATTCCAGCACCATTTTGACTTCTGTGTCGTTAGATTTAACAGAAGTTTTGTAAAATGGAGCTAAAGTGTAAATGTACCTGCAATAGTGAACTCTCCGATATTTGCTCTGCCTGCTTCTTGCTCAGATGTAAATCAAACATTGATGCAGGGGTGGTCGTGACCCTTTGTTTCTGCAAAGAGCAGATGAGTCCCAGGCGTGGAGTGTGCTGAGCTACAGGAGGGCTCACACCTTCCAAACCCCAGAATTATCTCCTTAATGGAGCTCTACCCATGTTCAGCAGCTCCCCTCAAACAGTTGATATACGCTGAGAAGGCGGGGCTTAGCAGTGAGAAGATGGAGTTTCAGGCTACTCCTGAAATTCCTCTATACCGAAGGATTTTTGGACGGGTTCTTTGAACTCTAGCTGTCCCGTAGACGACAGTGAAGGTGAGGAGAGACCCAGGACCTCAGAGACACCCACAAGTCTCTGGGGGGGGGTATTAACTCCTCGTGCCAATTCCTTTTTGGATTAGCTGCGTGCTAACTGAAACTGCAGGTTGCCCCTAAGAATGGTAGAAGTGATGTCATCTGGTAAGCTGATTTTATCATCCAAGAGAGACTGTTCGCGTTAAAAACTTAAGCTAACTGAAACCAAAGAACAGGGAAATTTAGCGGCGAATTGGCTTTTTTTAATGGATTTATGGCTGGTGGTTACTTTACTTCTTAAATGCTTCAAGAAACTCCTCGACATCCTCCCCCCTCTGAATCTCCCTAAGTGGATCGTAAAATTTATTTTCTACTAATTAGTCCGTCACGATTCGACATTTTTATTACTTTATTACTTGGCTCTGTTTATGATCAGATAAGATTGCACAGCCTGTAAGAGACTAAGAAAAGTGCTTCGAAGTCTGTGGGAAAAAAAAAAGAGCTTGCAATCTTTAACTACGACACATCATGGCGTCTCAAAATACCTCTAAGATTTCATTTCAGATTCTTTTTTCCGCATGTAGAGGGCTTTTTGACTCTTATCAAAGGCTGGAAAGAAAATTGGATCATCTGATTTTAAAATATGAAGTAAAAACTGAGATCGTTGAATGTTTAAATGTTCCTGAAATACAAATGGAAAATGTGAGAAATGGTGTCTGGTCTATCTCAGAGGAAGAAAGGAGGGGGGGAGCTATAAAGAAGACCCATTTAAAGAGACAGAGTGCAGGAGGAATGGAAAATCCACCCTTGAGAATTAAAGTTAATTTGGAAAATTTTACAAGCCCAGGACAACATTATTATTTCATCACTGACATTCAGAGTCCAAAGGTGCAAAAATATCTTTGTCTGGATTTGCTTATGAAAACATTTGGTAAATTTATCCAACGCGTGGCAATTGGCTTGAGAAGTTTTTGCTATTGGAGAGACACTGGCTGACAGATGGAAGAACATAATTTAAAATTAGCTAAATCTGATTACCTTAATGTGTAATAGATATAGCTGAATAATGACTGATATGGATAGTAATATATATAATTTGGAACTGGCTGATAGATTGAAGAATACAATTGAAAACTAGTTAAACCTAATTGCTTTTTCTTGTAACAGATATAGTTGAATAATAATTGATATTGATAGTAATGTATATAATGTGGAGTTGATATGATAACTAACAATTGGATATGAGAAAACATCTTTAGATTATACATAAAGAGTATTAACTACAATAATTATCACTATTAAAAAAACTAAATAAAATACATACAATCAAATGTTAATCAATACTGGGAAAATGTTATGATATATGATATAATTAAATATTATGGATGTCCAGCTAAAATAGGATATGAGGATTTGATGATAATAGAGGATTTTACAAATAAGTAAATGAATTGTCAGCATGTGTTATGGATTAATTCTTTAGCATAGCTAAGGATGAAGGATGTTTAAATAACCATAGGTAATTTAAACTGGAGGTATAATGATGTTGATATGGTAAATATTCGAGTTAAGATATTTGAATTAATATGAGTTAATGGAAGAGAAGCACCAAAGCATGTTGTAACCAGTTGATATACTTCCTTTTTTTTTTCATAATAGACACCTGTGTTTTGTTTTGTTTTCCTGCCTTGTCACTTGTCGTTTTTGTCTTTTTTTTGTATAATTTTTATTTTTTATTTTTTATTTTTATTTTTATTTTTATTTGTCCTTTTTTTCTTTTGATTTTTTTTCCCCACCGGGTGTGGGCAGGTATTGTTCAAGATTATTACTTTTATTAATATTTCTAAATAATAATTACAGTTAAATGAAAATGGATATATAATAATGCTTGAGTTAATATGAGTTATGTTGGTTGACTGTGGAGGAGATGTACCAAAACTTATCTGTAATTGATTGATACATTTTCTACAGATGTAAAGAAAGATGCTGTACCTGTTTTAAACTAAAATTAAAAAACATTTATTAAAAAAAAAAACAAAAAAAAAACAGTTGATATACGCTGTCCAAACAGTGTAACATGATCTCGGGACTGGAGCTTCTCAGAAGAGACGCTCGTCAGGCTTCACGGCACCACCGGAAGTCCCGAAAATGTTATTCTTCTGGGGCTAAGGGACATATAGCTAGGTTCGGTAAAAAGGCAAAACAACAGAATGCCGGAAGGGCTAGGGGAAAAAAAAACAATGTCAACTTAGCCATGTCTACTTTGGCTATGTCTAGCAATGCACCTGTAAACCATGATTTTTAGGTTGTTGATAGTGGAGCATCACAGTGCATTGCTAGAGATAGAAAAAGGTTTGTAAAAATGACCACGAGCAAGGAACAAGAATTTTTGGCAAATGGATGGAAGGTGAAGGTGTCTGGTGAAGGTAATGCATGTTGTTCATTCCTGAATGAACAGTTACCAATGCTATATGTACCTAACCTGAAATTTAACTTACTATCAGTTAGGGCTCTTGTTAACATTGGCTATGTGGTAACCTTTAGGGGAGATATCTGAATCATTGAAAAGGACGGTAATAGGGTTACTGCTACTTCAAAAAAGGGTTTGTATGTTATACCGTATGGCCAGATGGATAAAACAGCTTATCATAATGTTAAACCCCATGATAAATGCATACATTTACTACATAGAGGCATGGGGCACATCAATTTCAAGATGCTGCAACAAACTTTTAAGTTGGCAGAAGGAGTAAAACTAAAACCATGCGGAAAATATTTGAACTGCAATGTTTGCAATCAGGAGAAAAGCAAAGTTACTCCAGAAAACAGATTGAATGGTTTTAAAACAAAGGAACCTCTGGTGGGTGTTTTTGCTGATATAATAGGACCTAAGAAACAGAGTTTGGGAGGTGCCTGTTACATTTGAGTATCATGCATCATTATTCACAATACGGTTTCTGTTACTTAATGAAAAACAAACAGAAACGTTTCAGAATTTTTTTAATTGGCTGAGGTTTGCGGAGAGAAAGATGAAAGCCAAGGTTATTACTGTAGTTACTGATATTGGGACGGAGTTTACCAATTATAAATTCCAAACAATGTTAAGAACAGCTGGAATTGAACAAACGTTCTGCTCCTTATAGGCCACAACATAACTCGTTTGTAGAATGAAGGGGGCAAACATTACAAACCATGTGTCAGCCTCTGCCTTGCTGCTGCTTCGGCTGCCATTGAAATGGGGAGGGGGCATGGTATTTGGGAGGGAAATCACTATGTGCTGGAGGAATATTCTAGAAGCTGTCCTGACCATCTCATTGTGCATGTGGAGGAAGGGAGTTTCCCGCCAAGGTTAACAGTCCAGCATTCCACCCTGTTTTTTGAAGATCTCCCATATGACAGTTGAGTGAATTATTATTGGAGTATGGACTGGGGTGCCAAGGGGAGGCGATTGAACTATACATGATATTTGTTGCTTTCGCGCCATTTAACCAGACTCAGCTTTGCTTTGCTACTTATCATTTGTAATTAGTAAAAGTACACTTAATTTCAAAAAAATGGAGTTGAGTGGTTTCTTTCCTGATTATTAAATGAAGCAGCACCTGACAATAAGCTGAGTCTCAACTTGCACCCAACCCGGAGCGAACACCTTCCGAGGGGGGTGCCCTCACAAAAGGAAAAGAAAAATGTCTTTACATGAAAGCGACCAGGAAGAAGAAATAGGTGCAACGGCAGCACCATCTTTAACAGAAATGCTGGCCGACCTGAGAGTGGAGGAACCTGCTGTTCGACCCAGGTGGACTTGGGGAGTGGGACAGAAAGAGGAAACTGAAGAACTACTAACTGGAGTCACGAGGAGGAGACCCAAAAAACCAGCTGCTGACTGGCGTGGCTCTAAGGAGGAAGACTACAAGATGTCCCAAGCCATGAAACTCCTTGAAGAGGCATGGAGTGAACGCCGGGCTCGAGAGAGTGCTGTGGAAAGGGACCCAGCAGAGGAACTTGAGAAAAGGTACCTGTTGCTTAGCTTAAGGGAGACTGGAAGGGCCAAAGGGGTGTGTGCACAAGAAAACCCAACACCGACCTCTCCCCCTGTGGCTAGAGACATTCCAAGAGCAGGGGGGGCAGGCGACACCGGATGGCTAAGGTCCCACCCTTAAGCATAAAGTATGATGGAGAACCTAGCGGTTTGGGGCTGTTTATTATTCAGGTCTGGAATTATATGCAAATATATGGGCTATATATCTGGACTCTGATGAATCTAAAGTAAGAATAGTGTTAATGGCCCTAGAGAAGAAAGCAGTTGACTGGATGGTCGGATTACATAATAGTAACTCCCCTCTCCTGAGGAATTTTGATGACTTTATGGCTGCAATGAGGAGACATTTTGACGACCCCCTCACAGAACGCCGAGCTAGGCTAAAATTTACGACCCTCAGACAGGGGAAAAAGACTGTGCCTGAATATGTGCAGGAATTCCAAGAGTTATCGGCTTATATGATGGGGTGGTCTGAAGAAGCCTTGCTAGATCGATTCGCAGATGGCTTCAACAGAGATGTTTACCAGCAGTGCGTTAACAGACGCATTCCCCGCCGCTTGGAGCCTTGGTATGAGAACGCTGCAGATATTGAGCTTGATTTGACTAGACTTCGTTGCAAGGAAGAAGGAGAAGTTGAGGATTCCCCTCCCCCCAAAACTCCCCTCCCAAAGGGTGAAAAAGGGGGTAGAGGAGGTTTCACAGGCAAACCCAAGCCCTCTGCTTGCTTCTGCTGTGGGAAGGAGGGGCACCGTGCTGTGAATTGCCAAGTCAAGCTGACCCATTCTGCTCTGCCCCCCCGGAGGGAGAGGAAACCTGAGAAGACTCCCGGCAAGAGAAAAGAAACTGCTTTGGGTGGGGAGGAGACTTCTCGACGCTTCGAGCCAGAGGAGGGGGGAAACGGAAGTCCCAGCTCATCTGATGATAGTGACTATGAAGATGCTGACTGCTGGGTAAGTTCCCGCTCGGGACCCATGCTTATCCCAGTTGAGCTTAGAGTGTCCTCTTCTGGCGCAAAAGAGAAACTTCTGGCTCTTTTAGATTCTGGTTGCTCACGTTGCATGATAAGCCCTGAAATAGTTGAGAGGATGGGCTTGAAACTGAAAGCTTTGAAAATCCCTATTGCTTTTTGCCAAATAGCTGGCTCTATTGCGGGTGGCGGTCCTGCTCATTTTTCTACTGAACCCATCGAGATGTGGATGGGAACCCACCAAGAAATAATAACTTCTATTGTGGCCCCAGGGATGGACCGGCCCCTTATTTTAGGACTCCCCTGGCTCCATAGATGGAACCCACAAATTAACTGGAGGGATGTGTGGTTACAGATTTGAACTGCCACACCCCCTGAGGGGAAGATAGAGGGTCCAGAATCTGATCATACTGCCCCCACACTGGCGGCCAGAGGGCAGGAGAAAATTGAGGGGAGGAAAGAATTCCGAAGGAATATTGGTACCTCAAAGATGTTTTTAGTGAGAAATCTTCCGATAAATTGCCCCTTCATAGAGCCAGAGACTGCACCATTGATATTTTACCTGGGGTGAAGCTCCCAAAACCCCAAATATATTCAATGACCCCTAGGGAGATGGAGGAAATGAGGAAATTCATTGATAAAAACTTGGAAAGGGGCTTCATTGAGCCAGCAAGGCCCAAGGTAGCTGCGCCAGTATTTTCAGAGAAAAGAAAGATGGCTCCTTAAGATTATGTGTGAATTTCAAAAACTTGAACTGCATCTCTGCCCAAAGCCTCTACCCTTTACCACTAATGAAGGACATGCTGGCCCAACTAGGGAAGGAGAGAATTTTCACTAAATTGGATCTACGGGAAGCATACTATCGGGTCAGAATTAAGGAGGGAGACGAATGGAAGACTGCTTTCAACTCCCCCTTGGTTGCTTCCAGTTTCGAGTGATGCCGTTTGGCTTCCAGGGGGCGCCAGCGGTCTTCATGCAACTAATTAATGAGGTTTTGCATGACCATCTTTACAAAGGCATGATGGTCTATTTAGATGATATCCTTATTTACACGGAAACACATGAAGATCACGTGAAGCTTGTTCGCACGGTTCTGAAGAAACTCCATGCTGCAGAACTTCATGCCAAATTGTCCAAGTGCGAATTTCATCAGGAAAGGGTTGATTACCTAGGCTATCGGATCTCCCACAAGGGGATAGAAATGGACCCCGCTAAGGTCAAGGCTGTCACTGAATGGGAGGCCCCACGTACACGTAAGCAATTGCAGAGGTTTTTGGGGTTTGCTAACTTCTATCGTCAGTTTATTCCCTCGTTCGCTAAGATAGCTCTCCCTATCACTAATCTCCTTAAATCAAAAGGAGGAGCTAAGCCCAAACATAGCAAACCGTTGAACTGGACTATGGAGTGTCACGCTGCTTTCAAAAAGTTGAAACGCCTCTTTGCGGAGGAACCAGTCCTGAAGCACCCAGACATGGACGTGCCTTTTGTGGTCCAGGCTGACGTCAGTGATGTGGTTTTGGGGGCAGTACTACTTCAAGCGAATAACCAAGGTAAATTACAGCCCTGCGCTTACACCTCTCACAAGCTGACCGACATGGAGAGACGTTGGGCTATTTGGGAAAAGGAAGCTTTTGCTGTTCATTGGACTTTAACAACCTGGCGCCACTTTCTAGAGGGCACCAAACACCCTTTTGAGGTGTGGACTGACCATAAAAATTTGGAGGCGTTGAGAACCCCCAGAAAACTTTCTCCCAAACAGATGCGCTGGGCTCAACATTTCAATAGATTCAATTTTACTTTGAAATACATTCCGGGAGGGAAAAGTTTTATGGCTGATGCTTTGTCCAGACTTCCACAGTAGAACTGTTTGAAGCTCAGTGTTGTCCAACCTGTCATTCCCACAAAAAGCCTGGCTGCTCCTGTTGTCACTAGAAGTCAAACAACTTCTAAATTAGAGGTCACAAAAGACTTTATCTCTGACCTGAAGGAGGCCCTTGCAAAGGATGACTGGTTCCAGCAACACATGGATGAATGCACTATAAAAGATGGATTAGCTTGGATTGGTGCAAAATTATATGTCCCTGTGTCCATTAGGACCATCATCCTCCAACGGGTTTATGACTCTCGCATGGCTGGACACTTTGGTTTCGTCAAGACCCTGCATCTAATTAAGAGGCAATTTTGGTGGCCTTCATTGAAAAAAGATATTGAGACTTATGTAGCTAGATGTCCCATTTGTGCTGCGGCGAAACACCCTCCGGGAAAACCCCAGGGATTGCTCCAGGCAGTAGCTCACCCAGAAGCCCCATGGAAAGAGATCTCTATGGATTTCATTGTTGAACTTCCAGAGAGTCAAGGAAACACAGTAATCTGGGTTGTTACTGACTTGTTCTCCAAGCAAGTTCATTTCATTCCTTGCTCCAAGATCCCTTCCGCTAAATCTCCCACTAAGATGTTCATCTCACATATATATCGCTTGCACGGGGTACCCGACCGCATCATTTTGGATAGGGGTGTTCAGTTCATCCCCTCTATTCTGGAAAGAATTCCTAAAATGGATTGGCTCTGCCCAGGGGTTAAGCTCCTCCCACTATCCTCAGACTAATGGGGCCTGCGAGAGGACTAATTTTGTGCTAGAACAATATCTACGTTGTTTCATCAACTACCAACAAGATGATTGGGTGGAATTGTTGCCTCATGCTGCAGTGGCTTACAACAATTCCGTGCACAGTAGCACAGGCTTTACCCCTTTTCATGTGGTGTACGGGCAGGATTTTGTGCCCATTTCAGAGATTCCTCGCAAGACACCGCAAGTGTCTTCACTATCCGAGTGGAGTGACTGCCTTCGGGAAGTATGGCCTTTAACACTCTGGGCTCTAGATGCTGCACACCGCGCTCATAAGAAACATGCTGATAGAAAGTGGTCTAAGCTCCATGACTATAAAATTGGTGATTGGGTTTATTTATCCACTAAGTTCCTTCAAACGACTCAGAAGTCGAAGAAGTTGGGCCCAAAATATGTTGGCCTGTTTCCAATTATCAAGATCATAAACCCTGTCTCTGTCCGCCTCCAGTTACCTAAGAATCTCAGCTGAGTTTATCCTGTTTTTCATGTTAATCTCCTGAAACCTGAACATACTTCTTTGTTGAGGACTCTTCTTCCGCCTCTACCCACCCCACTTTTGATTGACGGTGAGCAGCATTTTGAGGCCCGTGAGATTTTGGACTCTCGTAGACGAAGGAACCATATTCAGTACCTTGTGGCTTGGAAGCATTTTTCCCCATCTCACACTGAATGGGTTGACAAATCCCAAGTTCGAGCTCCTCGTCTGCTCTGCAAGTTCTACTCTACCTACCCCGACAAGCCCTGATTTTGGATGGACTGCTAATTTTCCTTTTTCCCTTCCCCTGTCTCTCTTCTGTGTCATGTTGTCTGTCTGTTTGTCTGTGTTCTTTCGTTTCTGCAGGTGTGACCACCCTTTTCTGGAGGAGGGCCGGATGTCAGCCTCTGCCTTGCTGCTGCTTCGGCTGCCATTGAAACGGGGAGGGCATGATATTTGGGAGGGGAATCATTATGTGCTGGAGGAATATTCTAGAAGCTGTCCTGACCATCTCATTGCGCATGTGGAGGAAGGGAGTTTCCCGCCAAGGTTAACTGTCCAGCATTCCACCCTGATGATGTTTTTTGAAGATATCTCCCACCTGACAGTTGGGTGAATTATTATTGGACTATGGACTGGGGTGCCAAGGGGAGGGGATTGAACTATACATGATATTTGTTGCTTTCGCGCCATTTAACCAGACTCAGCTTTGCCTAGCTACTTATCATTTGTAATTAGTAAAAGTACACTTAATTTCAAACAAATGGAGTTGAGTGGTTTCTTTCCTGATTTTTAAATGAAGCAGCACCTGACACCATGGATCGAACTATGATAGCTGATTCAGGTTTGCCGGAAACACTGTGGGGTGAAGCTATGATGTGTAGTAACCATGTTTTAAATAGTGTGGTGAATACAACAACCGGTGAATTGCTGTTCACTAGGTGGCATGGCAGAAAACCAGATCTGAGTTACCTACATACATTTGGAGCCACAGCATGGATGCATATACCATCACAAGTGAGACTGAAAGGGCAGTCCTATTTTTTGTAGGATATGAGGCTAACCATAGATCATTTAGGTTTTGGGAGAAAGGCACAACTAAGATTTACTGTAGCGCTACTCAAGTAGTCCCTAATGATGAGGTAGGAAAACCAATAATTAAAGAAATTAAGGAAGAAATACACGACAAACCAGAAGAACAAGAGCAGGTTATACAGGAGAGTCCACTGGTCAGTCCTGTAATACCTAGACGTTCAACCTGTGTAACGAGACTACAGAATGTCACAAACCGAGAAGATTAACCAGCTACTCAGAATGTTTAGGATGGAACTGTGTAAACCAGCTAAAACTCCAATGGGTCAGGAATTTAGCCATGATGATGTAAAAATCCCTGTGTTTGATAAAGGTATTTATCAATCATTGATTGGTAGCTTATCATATCTGAGTAATTGGTTAAGGCCCAAGGTAATATAAAGCATAAACGTTGTTGCGAAGAATACGGATTAAGATTGTAAGATTTATATATTGTCCTACCCAAAGGGGAGAATGTTAGGAATATAATCTAATGGTTGGGTTGGCAATATATAAATCATATAACAATGCTGTACTTGTTTCTTTAAATCATACTGTAAAATGTGATTGGCTGCTGTTTTCCTCAATCGGCCATAAGAAGGAGCCAGAATGATTGTTAGCTCTCTGTTTGTTAGATGCTGGGCTGATCTGATCTGAGTGTTTTGGAAGCTGGCTGTTAGAAAGTGCTGTGAGCTATTGTAAGTTTTGCAACTGCTAGCAAACTTTGATACCGGACTGTTTGTATGATTATGTACTATGTTATTTGGATTATCCCTTAACTGAAAGACATTGATGACTGACTGTCTTATCCATGTATGACTTGGACTGTTTGATGGACTCTGATACCTCTATTTCCACGAAAGTAGAAGCCTATTTAAACTGCAGTGTCTCTGTATGCTGGTTTGTGTGTTCTCCAACAGAACTCTCACAACGTTTCTCTGAACGCACTCACTCTCCCAACAGGGAGCTTACCTAACACTCTGGATTCCTTTTTTTAAATAAACTGCATCACAAACTTTGGCAAAATGAGAATTTCTGTGGATAGGTGGTAATGAGAATTTCCAGAAGATAGTTCTGTAAAAATTCCACATTGAATTTTAACCTTATTTTTGCTTGTTGTTGTTATTTGCAAAGTCATGTCTGACCCATCGTGACCCCATGAAGGCACCACCAGGCCTTCCTGTCTTCTACCATCCTCTGGAGTCCATTTAAGCTTCAGTGACTCCCTCCAGCCACCTCATTCTCTGTTGTCCCCTTCTTCTTTTGCTGTTAATCTTTCCAAGCATTAGGCTTTTCTCCAGTGAGTTATTTTTGCTAGCATTAAATAATTTTCACATTCAATCATATCTGTTACATCTATAGGGATAACAGGTTCTGTACATCTTTAACATCAGGGAAGAGTTTGTAGTATATAGAACTATCTGCATGAGGAACTCTCTGTCATAGTGAGAAACAAAAAAGATTATTTTTTAAAAAAATGGAATCAAGACCCCATAACTAGAAGAGTAACCAGTAAATAGCCTGACTCTGCAAGAATGGTATCAGGAATCAGGAAAGCTAAGTCTCAGAATGAGCTAACAAATGCCAAAATTAACAACAATAACCAAACTCTTTAAATATATAAGGAACAAGGAAAAAAAAGTATAGGATTATTGGTCCAATAGCATAGTAATTATTGATCCACTAATGGGAGAAGATGACAAGAGGAAGTGGAACTACTCTCTCTGTACCAAAAGGGAAGAAAAATAGTCCAACCTACCACAGAGTGCCATGAAGAGAAAAAGGTTGACTTAATCTTCAAGGCCCCCGTGGACAGGATGAGCAGCAATGGGGGAAAGCTTGTTAAAGAAAGATCCAACCTGGAACTAGAGAAATTTCCTGACAGTGAGAACAATTAACCAATGGAACAACTTGCCCCCCAGACTTGCAAATGCCCTATTGCTGCAGATTTTCTGTGAAAGATTGGACAACTAGCTGTCTGAGATGATATAAGGTGTCTTGCCACGAACTGGGGATTGGACTAGAACACCTCCACGTCCTTTCCAGCCCTATGATTCAATTCAGTTCTATATAGTATATACATAATTCAGGAAAAAACAACATTGAATTTTTATGTTGAATAGTAACTACAGTAAATGACTATAAGGTTGAAAAAGCTCAGATATTTAAATCTTGGGCAGAATAAGACTGGGTGTAATCAAGAAAAAGCTCACAGAGGAAGACAATAGCATTTCTTCTTTTAGAACTCAATGAGGAAATAATATTCCAACAAATTTAAAAGCCTGTCATGCCAATATACTATTCCCAAAGCTGTCTTTTTTCAATTCTTTTTCTTATTATTTTTTTCAAAATAGTAAAAGATAATATAAACTAAAAGAAAAGTAGGAATAAAAAAGTATAAAAAAGAGAGGGGGAGGAAGGAAGAAAGGAAGAACAGAAGGAAGGAAGGTAGGAAAGAAAGAAAAAAAGAAAGAAAAGAAAAGAAAAGAAAAAAAGAAAAAAAGAAAAAAAAGAAAAAAAGAAAAAAAGAAAAAAGAAAAAAAGGAAAAAAGAAAAAAGAAAAAAAGAAAAAAAGAAAAAAAGAAAAAAAGAAAAAAAGAAAAAAAGAAAGAAATTCCAATCTCTTTACATATGGAAATAAATTTGACAGCTTACCCAATTTAAAGTTAATTATATAGTTCATTTCTTATGTATATATGTATATATGTGTATATGTGTATATGTGTATATAATATGTACACACACACACATACACACAATTTTTTTGCTGATAAATAAATGAAGGGAGACTAGTATAGATCTATTTCAAGCCCTTCATACCCTTATCAGCTGAGCCAGGGGAATAATTAGATGTTTTGTCAAGGCACCTTGAATAATAGTTATATAAATGTGGATACACACGCACGCACAAACACACACACATTTATATAACTATTATTTTGTATCATATTTCACTATATTTGTCCATTTAAACTATGTGTATAGGCAATCGACTCAGTGGTATCATGTGCAATAAAGTCTCTTGATCCTTAATTTAACATTAAGATACTATCAGAGAAATTGATCTCCATCTAAATCTCCTTTCCCTTAGCTCAAAACCTCTTCCAAGACTTCAGCAGCCTTCTTTTTTAAGTTCAGTAATAGGTCACTTTCCAGGTCATTTTTCATCTTTTGTTGATGTTCATGTACTGTGAGGACAATCAATGTTTTTGTTTTTCTTCATGGAGAACACAGGTCTGCGACTAAAAAGCTGTTTGATTATTTTCATCTAATTTCCATGTATTTTCGTGTGCTGAAAACAAATAAAATATTGAAAAAACTCCTAGACGTCGTGATTTGCCAGAACATGCAAAATTGTCTTCAAATTTATCATTTTTTTTATTTTTGGTATTTTTTATATTATAGGTTTTTAACCAAATTTAAAGTCCAAATTACTATTAATTAATTCACATAACTGCATTTAAGATATAAAATGCCGGGCTTCCGGGGGAGGGGCCTGCCGTCGCCGGTGGCTCAACGGAGCTGCCCTCAGAGTTCTGGTCTGTATATCTAAAAGATCAATAGATATCTCTCCTTTCAGGCAAGAAAGGGGCAGGGAGGAACTCAGTCATTAGAATCCGCTTTGAAGTTCACAGCCTTTTGTTTTTCGCTGTGAACGGAGAAGAGGTTCAACAAAAGCTGAGTTTTTTTTTAACTCCAGCCAGATCTTCTCAGCTGTTTTTTTTCAGCTCAAGGCAGGTTGCCCCCCCCCCCCCTCAGGACAAAACTAAGCTATTTAAAATCAATCCGAGCAGCGACCATTCCTGAGAACCCTTTTTATTATTATTCAAAATACCAGCTTCAATTTTATAAAAAAACTCCTTTGTCTAACTGCTTTTCAAAATGGCGATTTTAAGCTTCCACATTTGATATATGATATATTTAACCAGCCTTGTTTTCTTGAAGACTTCCTTTTACGAACTGCCAAAAGCTTACTGAAAGTATTTTATCCTAAATCAAGGTGAGCAGAGACTTTGTTTGTTTTCTTTTTATGATGGCTCCGAAGTCAAAGCAATCTAAACGTTTTTTTAACAATACATCCCAAGCAATTGCTATAAAGCTGCAGCTCTTGCCTTCTACGCCATCTACTGGAGATTTGTTAATGAAAGAATTTCTTTTTGAAACCCTTAAAGAATTTAGACAGGAAATGAAGCAACTTATTTCGGACTTATGTGACAAACTTGATGCCAAGATTGCTCAAACAAAGGAGGATATGATCGGGGTTATAATTGTAATGACAGATTATATTGCTGGAATGGAGGATAAACTTGAGACTTTGGAAGAAGCTAATTCTAACCTGACATCTAAAATTGAAATGTTACAACAGGAAGTTGAAAACGCACAAAAACAACTTGTTATAACAAACTATAAGAAGACTGCGTTTGCAATAAGAGTTAGGGGATTGCGTGAAAACGAACAGGAGAATTTGAAACAGACCTTTTTTGAGGCTTTTAGTCGTTTGGTGGGAAGTCCGGGACTCAACTTTGATTGGCAGATCCAAAAAATTTACCGCCATAATTCGTGCGTAGCAAAACAGAGACAGCTTCCGAGAGATATAATTATATATTTTGCTACAAGAGAATCCAGAAATGTGATAATACAAGAGTTTTATAATAACAGGCTGCGAATTGATGGACAGGACCTGATTGTTTTCAAAGAAATACCACCTCAAATGTTAAGAGCCAGGAGAGACTATGCTTTTTTAACTGAAGAACTCAGAAATTCTCAAATACAGTATAGATGGGAGGTGCCATTTGGTATTACAGTTACATTTGATGACCAAAAATATTGCCTCAACTCTGTTTGGGAAGCCCGAGATTTTTATTACAAGATCCTGAAGGCGGGACTTCCTGAATCACCCGGACCTGGAGAAAAACAAGGAGAAGTAGAAGAGAAACAACAAAAATAACAACTACAAGGCAGGAGGTATCGTTTTCCCCCTCCGGAAGGGCAGAAGAGCAGTTGCATACCGATGAAGAGACAATAGGGCTGAAAGAAGTGATGCTGATTTTCTCGGAAAATATATTGTATGGGACTTAAAAAAGACTTGATGGATAACTTTGAATTTTTATTTAAATTGTTTATGATTTATTCTCTAGGGTGAGGAGGGCGGAGATTGTGGTGTTCCTGGATTGTGGTTTAGGATGAATGGAGTTGGAAGTGCGGGGTAGATGGGAGGGTAGTGAAGGTTCAATTAGAGCTTATTTCGAGCCAGAAAGTAAGCTGATTTTTGTATAAACTGTTATTTGAATATAATGTCTAGAAGGGTATACCCAGAGAGTCCGCAGGATGGCGGAGCAAATATGAGAGGAGTATGGATGAAAATAACATATATATATGGACAAGGGTAGAGGCAGGATGAGGGGAGTTGGAAAAGGAAACCGAGAGAAGTACTTGAATGTTTAAATTGCTTTATAGAGAAGGAGGTAAAAGGGACAAATTAAAGGTTTAGATACTTAGATAAAGTGACAAGGCCCCTAGCTAGAGAATTCCATTTGATTAACTTACTTGGTTTCAACATAGTTTGAAATCCTGCAAGTAATAAATTAACTGAAATTAGGAATGATGTACATTGTTTAAGTTTTAATAATGATGGGAAGCTGAGCTTAATGTAGAGAGTTTATTGATTTTTCCCATTTTTCTTTTCTTTTTGTTTTTTTTTATTTTATTCCCTTTTTTTTCCTTTATCTTTTATCTTTTAATTTTTAATCTATTTGGTTTTAATATACTCCAGACTGTGCTTGATAAAGAGTTATGCCGGGTATGGGACCTGGGAAGTCGGAAGGGGATTAGGGAGGGGGGTTTATGGGGGGGAGGGGAGGAGGGTGGAAATATAGTTTCAATTTTCAGAACAATAAGAATACACTTGTATACTGTTGCTTTTTTTTCTTTTTTTTCTCTTTTCCTTTTATTTTCCTTTTTTTTTTCCTTTTTTTAATTTTAGTGTAAAATATAAATTGAATAGATTAATGAATGGTAGGAATACACCAAAGTGAGGAGCAGAGGGAAAGAAGAGGGAGAAGTAAAGAGGGAGTGAGAGGGGAATGTAAGGAGGGTGAGATGGAGGGAAGGGGAGAAAGGAATGTCTGAGGAGGAAGGGAAGTAGAAGAGGGGAATGCTGGAGGGGAGAAATGAAAGTTGGAGGGGGAGAAGAAAGGGTGTATGGAGGATTGAAGTGCTATGTTGGTTTTCAATGGTGGAAGATGAGTTGTGTTTATTGCTTTTTTTTAAATGCACAGTATATAAGTGATTGTATAAAATGAAAATGAAATAAAACAGTTTTCATACAAGATATAAAATGCCAAAAAAACCTTAAAGGGTTTGTCCAAGTTATGTAAAAAAATATAGCACTGTAAATCTGATGGTCAGCAATATATACATAAGTTAAGCAAGTTTTAATTCTGTGCTTCTAATGGTAGAAGGGTTAATCTTTCCTGAAGAATCCAGTGGGAGGGAGACACAGGGCAGATAGCAGCATCTCTGGTCAGTGCAGGGGGCGTGGCCAGCACTGTGATGTCTTGTGTACAGACACAGAGCTGCTCTCGCCTGCATGCCACACTTGTGCACGAATCATCATCAGGTTCTTGGTTCTAGGCTGTTCACATTTTTTCATTGCAATTCATGTTAGCTCGTCATTCTTCAACCATTATGTTATGGCTCCATGAAAGTGTATTAATTCGCCAGACAGTTTCTGTTTCATCTGTGGTGAATATACAGTGTTGAAGCAACAGCAGAATATTACAGACTTTGTGAAAAAAATATACTTTCCATACTTTGGACTAAAAATTGGAGATCAAGATAAAGGTTGGGCGCCTCAAAAAGTGTGCAAACGGTGTGTTGAGTACATCTGAAACTGGTTCAAGGGTAAGAAAAAATCTTTCTGTTATGGAATTCCTATGGTATGGTGAGAGCAAAAGAACCATAGTGATGACTGTTACTTTTGTTCATGCGATGTGAAAGGGTTTAATTCCGAATGGAAGCATTCCATTTCATACCCCAATCTTCACTCAGCAATTTGTATCATCCTCCATGGCACAGATATACCAGCACCCAAGCCCCCTGCTACCTTGGAAGAGATACCTAACTCCGATGAAAGTGAAATCATACCTGAACCAGATGACAAATCAAGTTCTGACTTTGAAGATGATACCAGACAAAATTGTTTTCTCAGGAGGAGATGAATGATTTGATAAGAGACTTGAATCTTCCCAAAGATGCCACTGAGTTACTCGGATCGAGGCTGAAAAGCAGGAATTTATTGTTGCCAGGAGTGTCATCTTCATGGTTCAGACATTGTGAAAAGGACATTGTTCCTTACTTCGCCCAGGAAGACAAGTTGGTTTACTGCATTGATGTCGAAGGTCTGATGGGTCAATTTAAAATCCAATATGATTCAGAGCAACGGCGTCTTTTTATAGATTCTTCAAAAAGAAGTCTCAAAGCAGTTTTACTCCACAACGGTTCTAATGCTTGCATACCTGTAGGTCATTCCGTACACTTGAAGGAAACCTACGAGAACTTGGAATTGGTTCTTTGTAAACTTAAATATGAAGACCATGGTTGGCAAGTGTGTGGGGACTTGAAGGTCTTGTGCATGCTGCTCAGGCAACAAGCTGGGTATACCAAATACCCTTGTTTTCTGTGTCTATGGGACACCCGAGACCGACAAAGTCACTGGACCAAGAAGAGTTGGCAGCCGAGGGTGCTAACAGTCAGTGAAAAAAATGTCCTCCAAGAAACTTTGGTACCTTCCCATAAAGTTCTACCACCTCTCCACATAAAATTGGGATCGATGAAGCAATTCATAAAATCACTTCCAAGAGATGGAGAATGCTTCAAATACTTGGTCACCAAGCTTCCATGCTTGTCAGAGGCAAAATTGAAGGAAGGTATGTTCATCGGACCAGACATTAGAAGGCTTATAGTTGATCAAGAGTTTGTCAATACCATGACGGATCCTCAAAAAGAAGGGTGGATTGCATTTAAAGAAGTCGTACAGAAATTTCTAGGCAATAACAAAGATCCTCACTACAAAAAGATCGTCAGAAGAATGCTGAAAGCATTTCAAGCTTTAGGTTGCCTGATGAGTTTGAAAGTGCATTTCCTCCAGTCCCACCTTGACTACTTTCCTGAAAATTTGGGAGCTGTGAGTGAGGAACAAGGTGAACGATTCCACCAAGACATTAAAGAGATGGAAAGGAGATACCAGGAAAAATGGAGCATTACCATGATGGCGGACTACTGTTGGATGCTTCAGAGAGACATTCCAGATGCTCCTCACAAGCGTAAATGCACCAAGAGGAACTTCACAAGGAAGAAGAATTGAGTTTAGTGTATGTAGGTGAGCTTATTTCAGTTAGAAAAAAGGATTTTCATGAAAATATTGTAATAAAACTTTAATTTTATAAGTCTATTTCCATTTATTTTGAGGTATTTATTTAACATAGTTACCTAAATTGTCAGGAAATGTGATGTCCTATGACAAAATGGAGGTCATTTTCGGATTCAGCATACCAAAAAACATAAAGATTACATGGAATAACCAAAACAGATCTCGATATATTTTTTTTGCAGACCTGTGGAACTTTTGAACATAATTCCATTTTAAAATAAAGGAATAGAGAAGCTCAAAAAACAGATTGTAACTTATTTACTTTTATGTATGAATGAAAGTGTAAAAATGTGTTGTTAGATTTTTTGCTACTCTAATTATCTTCCAGTAATATATAACCAGGGTATTTAAAGGAATAATTAGGATTGTACCAAAAGATAGTTATAGTTAGTTATCTTGATTCATAATACTATTGTTTGTTTTTTCTTGTAGCATATACTGTATATCCTAATCTTCCATTCTTTTATTGTATGGAATATTATAGGCAGATCTTATTATTTCAACGAGCCAAAGGATAATTAAAATTTTAGTTTACTTTGGGTTACTCTAGGTAAAAAAATGGGTTACTTAAAGAGCAATCATAGAAATTAATTTTAAAATAGAAGTATGTTGAAAAAGTTTGTTATATGGCAGACAAGCATGTTTATAGCACTAGCAGTTAGACTTATATACCATGCTTTACAGTCTCTCTCTAAGAAGTTACAGAGTCAGCATATTGCCCCCCAAAATCTGGATCCTTATGAAAAGTAAAGGGCTTTTAAACATCCACCAGATCATTTAATCAGCTGATTATTCCTAATAATGTTTACTCAGAAGTAAGTTGCACTTCTACTTTGGATTTCTACTATAGATAAACTCTGAAAATTCTATTTAGAATTTACAGTTTCCTGCAGTTAATTTTGAAATATTTATCATTTTGTCTTTATCACCTCATCTTTTCTATTTTTAGAATCATTTGATTCCAAGTAATAAAATCAGAATGTAGATGTTGTATTTTGTATGGAATTTGTTTTCTCATAGCAGGATTAAAAAAAGGTGTAATATAACTCAATAATGCTTCTCTTTTTGCACTGTTTTCCACATACACTTCTCATTTTGATATTGCTGTCAGAAACCAGCACATTTGGGGTTTGTGGTTATATTGCACTATAGAAATAAACATGAACTTCTATGCTCTGGAGTATCACAGAACCATCCTATCTGATTTAACAGGTCTTGAGTGACAGTATTTATGCTATTTTAGGTTTACATTTATTTTTGAAGCTTTTCATACTGAATATATGTATGTATGTATGTATGTATGTATGTATGTATGTATGTATGTATGTATGCATGCATGTATGTATGTATGTGTTTTTTATTTGTGCTGATAAATAAATAAAGGGAGACTAGTATAGATCTATTTCAAGCTATTTAGCTCTCATCAGCTAGCCATACCCTTACTGGGAATCGAACCTGTGCTGTATTGCATCTTAGGCAGATGTGTTAACCATTGAGCCACAGAGCTCGACTCCTTATCAGCCAGCCAGGGAAGAAGGTATATATTTAGAGTCACAACCCCTGGTAAGCCCCAATTATGGGAGGAAGCTAACTGCTTCCTGGGTTGTGACTCTAAATATATTACCTTGTGACTGTTTGTGTGTGTGTGTGTTTTCGTAGATTTTCATGGGTGTAGATATGCAGATATCCCGTTGATATCCCGTGAAAAGATACAACAAGATATTGTTGTATTGAGGTCTTTTCCCATATAATATTGAGATTGTCCTGGAAACATTTCGACGAGGTCTCACTCACCATCTTCAGGCTGGTGTTTTCAGCTTAAAGTGTGGTCGGAGCTGCCATCTTTCTGTAAATCTTGGTGGGAGTGTGTGGAGTGCTGACTTTGTTTCAGTAAGTGGATTGATTTGCTGTGTGGTGGTTGTATCATGATTGGTAGATTGGTGCTGATTGGTGCTGGCTGTGTGTCTGTTGTTGTTTTGTGTTGTAACAGCCTGGGTGGTGGTGGGGCTTGTTTGTTGACTAGGGCTTGTTTCCAGATGTCTGGTAGGTGAGAGGTATCATCACCAGCCTGAAGATGGTGAGTGAGACCTCACCAAAACGTTGCCAAGACGTTGTCTCAATCTTTCATGGGAAAATACCCGAATACAACAAATATATATATCAGTAGTGGGTTTCAAAAAATTTTGGAACCTCTTATGTAGGAGTGGCTTGCTTTCCGGGTCCACTGGTGGAACCTCTAGGTGTGAACTGGTAGGAACCCACCTCTGATTATATATATATACACACACACACACACATACATATATATACACATACATATATACACATACATATATACACATACATATATATATATATACATACACACATACATACATTCATACACACACACACACACACACACACACACACACACACACACACACACACACACACACACATATATATATATATATATATATATATATATATATATATATATATATATATATATGTTAGTACATTATTTAAAATTGAAATTAATTTAACACAAGGACTTGTCTTAAATCTATACTACCAAGTGAAGAAAGAATATGTAAAGCACCCAAAAAGGGGCTAATGTGAACTAACTTTAATTAATACTATTTTCATTGTTGAATAGTATTTCAAAACTTCCTAGAAGGTTTAGTTCCTGTTCTGGAAATGTTTACTTTTATTCTTCAATGCTTCTAAAAGTAACAAACGAATTGTGGAGAAAATATGTTCCCAACATAGAGCAAAATAAAATGTTCTTGACATTGAACGGAAGTAATTAAGACTTGTCTAGAAGTTTCATCCTAAAAGTATTCTGGCAAATGTTCACCCCATCAACAATTTCACCCAACTACTTAATACTATGTAATTCTAGGATTTACCATATTTACTTTTAATCTTTTTCACTGGAAAAGTCTTCTTCCCTCCATGTGGTTTCTAACACATGGTACTCTTTAGGTAATATTTTTATGGCAGGTTCAATTTTTAACATTTTCCAGGCAAATATGCAATCAATTTATGGATTCATTGGTTGACTTCTGGCAGATGTAATGTCTGTTCAGCAAAATTTGCCAACTGGTCCATCATGGTGTTCTGTTAACTGCATACGTCATCTTTTTATCAAGTCTTAGCATTAGGATGGTCACCAAGGATTTTTCATAAGGCAAAACTGATGGAATATACTGATATTTTGCATTATTTATTTGGTAATTTTTCAATTTTTGTTTGCACAGATTACTGTTGGCATAATGATAGTGCAGTAAATTAGAATGTTTGAAGCAATATGATGTAGACCAAACTGTATGTATTGGAGCATTGCTGGAGCTCTGTTGAAACATTGTTGGTAATTTTCTAATTCTTCCATTGAAGTCTATTTTGCTTTTTCCATCATTTGATAGTATAAATATCAGATAAAATAAACTTCCTAAATAGGTGGGCATCCAAAAATGTGTCTAATGACCTTTTGGAATTTCCAACATACATGGCAAAGCAAGTTGTTACTTATTTTCAGCTTCCATTTTCAAATGGGTAATCATGTCCTATAAATATTCTGATTAATGCTAAGAGGGCAATAGCATCTGTAAAAACTAAATCTGTAAATCTAGAATTACCTTTCCATGGAGTAGTTACATAGCCTTTCTCATGATAGTCTGCAATCAGAAGGAATAGCAATAGTAAAATGAATACTTACTTATTATAATTCAACATTAATCTTAAAACAATCAGTGATGCCACTGTCTGACTTGATACATTAACAGGAGTTCAAATAGAGGTTCTAGAATGCATTGAGATAAGAGCTGGGAAAGCTACACATTCTTATAATGATTCTACAGAATATAGAAAATCTACACACACCTATTAAAATGCCAGTTTTTTGAAATGTAAAAAAAGTTCAGAACAAAATTTGACTTCATAATTTTCCTCACTTTTAATATAACATAGAAGCTGTACAATGCAGCTGAAACACTTAAGGAGAAAATAACAATAAAGAACTAGAATTATGTGACTGCAGTTCACCCTCTTATAATAGGGAATGAGGATGAGTTCAGAATTAATCAATCACATTCAAACAGATGGCAAATAGTAGTCAGTATACACCTGCTATCAGGTGATAAGTGAAACATTTTCAGGGAAAAACAAATGAAGTCCAGTTGCCTTTTGAAAAAGCATCTTTGGAACAACCATGAATTGGATGACTGAGAATCTCCATAGACAATGATTCCCATTGGAAAGCCAAATGAGTTGCTGAATGCCCAGACATAGGTTGACTGACACCACAATAAAGGTGCCAGGTGTCTTTTAATTAGAAAATTTAAGTTCTAGAAAGAAGTGAATTATGATGTAATTTTAGAATTTAAGAAAATCTGTGTATGTATGTGTCTCTATGTCTCTGTATGTCTGTATGTATATGTAAAGAAATATTTTATAAATATATATATATGGTTGTATACCAGTGGTGGGTTTCAATTTTTTTTGGAACCTACTCTGTGGGTGTGGCCTGCTTTGTGGGAGTAATAATGTTTGTTAGGACTATGCACTGTTTTTGAATATAGGAATGTAAAGCCCACAGCATCTATTTGGTACTTTTTAAAGCAGTGGCACCTTTTTCCTGGATTCATGAAATATCTACTTTAAAGAGTTATGGGTGGGATACTATATTTACAGTTTTATTTGCTAGACTGTAGCTTTCCTTTACATCTTTTGGGATAGATATAGGCTTAGTGAGATTTCCTTTACAATTTATTTATTTTTTATTATTCTGAAAAAACTCACTGTAACCCATATACACTAATGGGGGATTATATAGAATATGCATGGACCACTGCATATTTCACTAGTCAACGTCATCCTTTCCTTCCCCTCTATAGGCATTCCGGAACTTACTTCCGGGTCCACTGGTGGAACCTCCTCTCAATGGTTCGGTAGATTTTACCAACCGGTTCTACCGAACCTGTGTGAACCGGTAGGAACCCACCTCTGTTGTATACACACACAGATGCACAGACACACATATGTATGTGTGTACACACACACACACACACACACACACACACACACACACACACACAAACACTGATATACACATATATATGCTGGTCTTGTATTTGGGTCTTTTCCCGTGTAAGATTGTAACAATCTTACGTAGGAAAAAACCCAAATACAACAAGACCAGCGTACCTACACTCATAAAAATCTACAAAAACAAACACACACACACACACAATAGCAATAGCAATAGCAGTAGACTTATATACCACTTCATAGGCCTTCAGGCCTCTCTAAGCGGTTTACAGAGAGTCAGCATATTGCCCCCAACAATCTGGGTCCTCAAAAACACCACTATTTCTTTCATTCCTGGGAGAGCCTTAAAATTTGCCACAGAAGATTGGAATCTTTCCATGATAGATGTGAAGTGTTAACATGGTTGGAGACGAAATTTCTTTTTTCCTGATTGTGGGAAAACAGTTGCTCTCAATATTCTGTTTCAGTGAGGCAGGGGAAAAAAAGAAAATTCTTCTCTGGCAAATCTTGAGGGTCTTCTATGAGTGGAAGAAATGTTTGAGAGAGGATAAAAATTCTCTTCAGAGTCTTTTTCTCTCTTAGCCAAATTCATTAAAAAAAAAAAAAGATAACTGAAAGCTTTTCCACTGACTCATATAAATGCATTAGCTCCCTTCTTGTTTACTCCTCTTGGTTTTGATGTCAGTCATATTTTAAACTTTATCAATTACGTTACAACTTTATAATGGAAAGTGCTCCTGGAAGTTTTCTCTGGACCAAAAATTCAGAAATAATTTCACAAACAAATCAATTTTAAAAAAAAGAGGAGAGGAACAGAATTTTGTCTGGAAGAACCTACTGCTAATTTCTTTTTTGCCTCTGTAAAGTTTATTCCCTCTTCTGCAGTCTGTATTCACATTTTCTCTTTCATTTAGTACATTTCCTAAATTGATGTAAAGGCCTCATCTTCATATCCTTATCAAATATTCTCTCCTTCTTTAAGGACATGTACAGATATACAAACAGGAATACACAATATAAACAAGATGCAATTAGATATTATAAATATGCTGGATGGACATAACAAAACAGACAAAAATTATATATTTAATCATTATGGATGATGAAACAAAGGATGACTCTGACCAGGCGTGGATAACTGTAAGTTATCATGCCTGGTCAGAGTCATCCTTTGTTTTCCTCTAGCGGGCTTTCTAGCTACCTAAAAATAATCCTTTTCAAGACCCACAATTCCTGTGAACCACAGGGAGTGTCAGGAGCAATGAGTCAAGAAAAGCCACATAGGTGCAATCCTGTCCAGAGTCCTAGCTGCCCTTTGATTACAGAACATTAGAGAAAATTCTTCCCAAAATTCTGGGTAGAACAGACTTTTATTTCACTCAGGGAGTTTGGAAATTGACTAACCTCTTTTTCCTAGGTAAATTTTCAGATGAAAAAATTGGTGAGGAAAATAAGAAACAAGACAGTAAGAAAAGAATGAGGTCCATGTGAGAGTGGAGAAAAGGTAAACAATTGAAAAAAGGGATAAAATTGACCTTCTCATTTATTTATACACACACACACACACACACACCCCAAAATGTTCTGTAACTGAAAATGAATAAATGGGGTATTTTAATTAACCTACAGTGGTTTTTAAAGGAACAAACTTGCCCATACTTGCAAATTACTCTGTTAATTCATCAAATAAACAGTAATGCATTTCAAATCCAAATTGCTTCTTCCTACAGAATATAATGAAGATGTTAATGAAAAATGTCTTGTTATGTTCTAATCCTTTTTAATTTTACAAAACTCAAGAAACTTCTGAGAGTTACTGTGATAATGATTTGTAAGAATGTATTGACGTGCAAAGACAAAAAATAATAAATTAATGAGATTACGTTATAACTCTATAAAAGGAAACAAAAACATTTAAAGAATGCTTTACTTTGGAAATCCTTGGTTGCCTACAATATAAATTTAAAGATGAAATGACATAGCATAATGTCAGATAAAGTAATGCTTTGGGAAGATTAGATATTTGATAGTACACAACAAATATCTGGTTCTTGAAAACTATTTGCTTTTCCTTTCTTAAGAGCTACTGCATTTTTGGTTACCAGGTTCTCTTTTTCAGAACAGAATGTTAAGTTCTGAAATGCTAGTGCCCTTCTTAGATGCTGATGTCTCCTGAAAACCTCCATTGCTTTTCTCTTTACAACAAGGTGTATGATAAGGAAAAATGAAACTGACACATGATTCAAAATATATGATTACTTTATTGGTTTATTTATTTATATCCTGCCTTTATTATTTCTATAAATAAGGCAGCAAACATGAATAAAACTTTTTTCCTACAACAACAACCCTGTGAGGAGACTTGGACTGAGAGAGAATGACTAGCCTGAGGCCACCCAGCCAGCTTCATGCCTAGAGCATGAAAACTTCTTCAATAATTTCTTTAGTATAGGATTTATTCTCAGCAGCATTTCTGGAAAGTTACTGCAGTTCCTATAGGAGGGTAGTGAGAGGAGCTACATTATAAAATCTTCATTTTTTTTATTATAGTGAAAGTTTTAAAAGAAGGGAGGATTCAAGTCACTAGGAACAGAATGAAAGGCAAGGCATTTTTATCTTGATAGCCTCTTATTTAAATAAATGTATAACTACTATGATGGGACACAGTGGCTCAGTGGCTAAGAGGCTGAGAGGTTGATCAGAAAGGTTGGCAGTTCGGCGATTTGAATTCCTAGCACCATGTAATGGAGTGAGCTCCTGTTGCTTATCCCAGCTTCTGACAACCGAGCAGTTTGAAAGCATGTAAAATGCAAGTAGAAAAATAGGAAATAACTTTGTTGGGAAGGTAACAGCATTCCATGCGCCTTCGGCATTTAGTCATGCTGGCCACATGACCACGGAGACGCCTTTGGACAGTGCTGGCTCTTCGGCTTTGAAATGGAGATGAGTACTGCATCCAAGAGTCAGGAACAACTAGCACATATGTGTGAGGGAACCGTTACCTTATAACTACTATGATATCTGGTTTGGTATAGAGCAGTGGTAGTCAACCTGGTCCCTACCACCCACTAGTGGGCGTTCCAGCTTTCATAGTGGGCAGTGGGGGTTTGCTGTAACTCTGCTTTGTAAATTTTATAAAGTAAAGTTACTTCCTTACTTTATAAATCACCATTACTGTGGAACTGGTGGGCAGTCAGAAAACTTTACTACTAACAGTAAAGAGATACAAAAGTGGGCAGTAGGTATAAAAAGGTTGACTACCCCTGGTATAGAGATTAAGGCATGATCTTAGAAATCAGTTGTCATCATTGTCAGCCATTGAGCCATGTTTGATCCTTAGCCACTCTATGGATCAGCACTCTCAATGCCACTCTGTCTGCTTCCTTCAGCTGGGCCATTATCTCAGCTTCTGTTTAGCAATCTTCGCTTCAAGTGATATTTTTGGTGAGGTTCAGTCTAGGACTTCTTTGTTAGAAACCATAAATTCTAGTCTGTCTTGGGCACAGAGACAGCTGGATGACTTTAGGTTGATCACTTTTTCTCAGTCATAGGAAGAAGGCAATGGCAAACCACTTCTGAAAAACCTTAACAGAGATTGTCCAGGCAGTCTCCAAGAACATGATTTTGGACATAGATAGGAAAATAAACCTACAAAGTACACTACCCCATGACTTTATCTGAAATTATTCTCTGACCAGTATTATATGGCTGACATATAGGTCTATGAAATGAACCTTTCCCAAGCCTTTAATGAGAAAAAGAAGGCATCATTTCCCCAGAAATGTAGATGTTAAAAAATAAAATAACCAGTACTATAAAAGCACCTTAATTCATTAACTCCTTGATCTTCATACACACAGCATCTCCAAATTAAATAAATACCAGCTGTGTTTTGTTTAGTATGGATATGTATGCATTGCACTGTAACCTTCATCTGCCGATCTGCAACAACTGTGTGACAAGCAATGTTTAAGTATGCAAAAGCTGCTTTGTATGCTCTCTGGGGAGAAAGATTCTGGTATATTTTCAGTCTTCACTGACTCAAAAGAGTAAAGAACATGCTCAGATGAGGGGAGAAATGTGATGTGTATCATTTTACATTCACACAGAAAATTTATTGAAGCTTTTGGCAAAAATAAAAGAGAAAAAGGTTGTTTTTCAAGTAGGACATTTATTTTGAGTAAAAGATTGAATCATATGCACATGAATTTCTTCTAGAGTAGAAGCTATCATCATCACTTATTACCTTTTCATTCAAAAACAAAGCAGTTTCCCTAGATTTATAAAACAACATCTTATATAATTACAAACATTCGCAATGATATTTTGAACCATTCTGACTCCAGAATGATTGCTAACAATCAGAGAAGATAAGCAATTGTGCTCCCTCCTTCCCATATCTTACTTACCTTGACATAGCAATAGCAATAGCAGTAGACTTATATACCGCTTCATAGGCCTTTCAGGCCTCTCTAAGCGGTTTACAGAGAGTCAGCATATTGCCCCCAACAATCCGGGTCCTCATTTTACCCACCTCGGAAGGATGGAAGGCTGAGTCAACCCTGAGCCGGTGAGATTTGAACCGCTGACCTGCTGATCTAGCAGTAGCCTGCAGTGCTGCATTTAACCACTGCGCCACCTTGGCTCATGAGGACAGCTCTTCGTCAAAAATATCATGTGACATGTGATCCCTCTTTTCATTATATGCAATGTTTCCACTGCAACAGATAAAACATGCCATCTCACCTCTATTTTGCACTCTTCACATACATTTCTTCTTGGGCTGTTAAACTGCCTGTTCCCTTTCAGAAAGATTTTTTTTAAACTATCCCCCACTCTTTTCTGCATCTAGTGAAATGTTGGTCTCTAGGCTGTGTGAGAAGGAAAATGGGGATAATTTTTTTCCACAGTAAGACATAGTTTTGTGGTGAAAACTAATTTTGTGCTCCCAAATTCTGTTGCTTTAATCACTTGTTTTTTTTAAAAAAAAAGTTATTCTGGGTTCATTAAGTCGAGACTTGTCCTAGATATCTCTTCCTTTCTGACCAGTATGAACACATGGAGGCAGCACAAAACATTTCATTTGTCAGCAGGCAAGAGAAGAAAAGCTATGCAGCAAAACTTTAGGTCCATCTGATGTCTTTTCAGATCCACCCAGAATATGAAAACATAGACATCACATAACAATCACATGCCAATATGCACAATCTCATGATTTAAACAAAGCTCTGGTTTGGCAAGGGGGAGATATATGCCCGATATAATCACTAGTAGAATGTTTTAAGGGGAGAATCATAAAAGAAAAAACCAGTGTCACCTTCCTGGTAGACATTCATTTGGCCTATTTTCAGATAGAAAAAATTAATACCCACACTAGTTAATGAACTGGTATTGCAGTAAGCTTTGATTTGCCAATGGTTAGATGAAGGAAATGAGTCACTGGCTCATTGTTCCCTGATACAATAGCCAAAAGCTTTTGTTAGGCATGACAGAGCGAAGTAGGCAAGATTTGGAGGTACTTCATACTGCAGGGCCATGCTAACTATTTCAGGGAGAAGTAAAATGACTAATGAGTAGCTAATGTTTTGCTGGATTGGCCAGCCAGAATTTTTGGGCTGTGGGTACTGAATAGAGGCAAAGCCTCCCACTGATGTCATGAAAACATTGGTTGCATTTTCTTGCACTAGTGCATTAAATGTCTTCCAAATGGTACAGCTTTGTCAAATACTCTGAGTTTGCCTGCAGAAACATGCACTGAAGATGGCCAGCCTGGAATGCCTTTGGTAGTATCAACATGCTTCCAAGTTGGCCCCTAAAGTGCAGACAATCCAGCACTGGTTGCCTAAGCCAGCCAGCCTTGAAAATCTCTAGTACATGGCATGAGTTTGCTGATGGTCTTCCAACCAGGCACATCAACAGATTAGCACCTCCAAATGTCTTACAAAATAAATCAAGTAAAAGGTAATGTTTTTAGTCACTTTCCCATATCACTCAATTTAGTTGTCTTGTTTCTGGCTTTGCACAATGTATGTGAGTGAATGAAATGTCTATGATTTATTTTTAAATACTCAGTTACTTGTGATAAATCTGAAAACATTATATTTTTGGCTGCAATGGTAACAAACAGCATGGAAAAAGCAACTAAAGTAGCAGAAAACTTGATTGCCATGCAAGCAAGAAATCCAATGGTGGACCTGTCTATTCAGAAGCAGAAGGGAAAGTTTGTTGTGCTCATGACTACATATTTTGATTAGTTAAAGTGAAAGCTAAATGCAACCCACTTAGTCTGAAATCAGTCCTTGTGCTATTTTGTGGTTGTGTGGAACTTTATAAAAATGCATATTATAAAACACCCTCCAATTCTGTTGGAAGGGGGTGGTGAGAACCCTAAAATTAATTTAGAAGAAATAATACCATAAAATTAATAGTTCAAAATCTCAATTTCTTCTGTCCAGTTTATTTTAATAATAAGTAGCCATTGCTCAGCCATACTTAATATCAGACTTATAAAACCTCTATTTTTTTTTCAGAAATGCTGTAAATTGTCACTGTTTCAAATGTTCTAGGTCAGTCTACAATTTCAGTTATTTATGCATATAACTGAATAAAAAGGATTTAGTAACCACAACCGAAAACAAATAAACAAATAAATAAAAATATATTACTTCATGAGGTTTGCTGAAACAATGAAAAAAATATAGCAAGAATGAATATTTGTGCTAATGAAATTAATGTAATTTTTTTTTTGCTGTGATCAGCAGATTTCCAAACTGATAAATTTTGAATTAGAGTGCAGATTAAGACAGAAAGGTAAAACATGGGAAAAATCATTTCCTAAAGTGAAACTAGCAGAACGGAACTCATTTTCCATGATTCATGTGAAGTGTCAATAGATAGTCCTCTATTTTATGAATTAGTCCTTAGCATCTGAAAGCTATATTACAATTGCCAATGAATGCTGCATTGCAGTATAATAGAAATGAGTTCTTCAAAATTTATGTTTTTTTTAAAAAAATAGTAATGAATATTAACTATGGCATTATTATCAATAATACTACTAAAACCATGTTAACAAATGGAGGTAACACCAAATCTAACTATTTCTATCAGATATTTATCAAATGCAAACCACTCACTTGGATGTAAGGTTAATACCTTGGAAATCTGACATATAATGCAGAAATGCCCAATGAAGTAACAACCTGGAGAAAAAAACTGTACCTTAAATAAGCCAAGGATGTAATTGTCTTTACCTGGATTCAAATTCATCACAGATGAATATATTATTCTTGATCTTCACTTAAACAATGTCAAATTTCAGGAAAGGAGGAGCCAACATCACGACAACACAACGTGCGGTCTTGACAGTCCGAGACCGCCGTTGACACTTTTGCCACTGGACAGTCCAGCAGGACCTAAACCATCCCGGAGAGACAGTAATCAGGAAGACAAAGCCTTCCTGGTCTCAGGGACACCACAAAGTCCCTGATTGACCCAAGGGAAGCACTTCAAGCCAGTGGCAAACAGGCAGCCCCCAGGCTGACGAAGTCGGAGATGGCTCCGGAAGGAAGGAAGTGAAAGTGAGTCCATCTGGTGAGGGTTTTTTTTACTCTGAGAAAGATTGCCCAAATAAACTTTAAAAAAAAGATAAATTAGTCCTTTAAGTAAAAGAATAAAGCGGCAAATTTAATTCTCATTGGACTCCCTTGGAAAGCTTTTGTTCTTTCTTGTAACAACACTTTGTGGATTGAAGTGATTGCAATGTTTCCTGTTTCTCCACTTGAAGTGAATGGATTGATTTTTCCCCCGCTATTTTGTACCACCTTATTTTTTGGCTTAAATTAAAACTCTCTTTTTTATTTTAACAAATTCTACCTTCTATTTGTTATTAAATCCCACCAAAGACAATTAAAGATTTTTGTTTTCCATAAAATTGAGAAAGTATGAAAAAGTGGAATCTGCCATTTGGAAGCCAGAGTCTGAAGTTCCTTCTTTGAAACAACGTATCCTTTGTTCATTCCTATTTGATCTTACTGACTTTGTAACTGAAGGGTTTGCAACTTGCTTACAAAATTTGATAAAGAGTCAAGGATATGAATTGCTTTTTGCAGGTGCTCTTGGAAAATATTTTGGCTAGAGAAGGAAAAGGAAAGAAAAAGATAAAACCCTTCTCCTTTGAACTGTACAAAAGAACTTGTGCTTAAGTTAGCCATATATATATATATATATATATATATATATATATATATATATATATATATATATATATGTATGTATGTATGTATGTATGTATGTATGTATGTATGTATGCATGTGTGTACACACACACACACACACACACACACAGACACACAATTTCAAGCTATTTAGCTCTCATCAGCTAGCCATACCCTTACTGGGATTTGAACTATATAACAAAGGCAACAGTAAAAATATTGGGTTTCTGTCGTGATGGACTCTTGTGACGAGCCGATTGACAGATGATGGAAGCAGTTAGCTTCCTCCCATAATTGGGGCTTACCAGGGGTTGTAAAAATCATATATATATATATATATATATATATATATATATATATATATATATATATATATATATATATATATACATACACACACACACACACACACACACACACACACACACACACACACACACACACACACACACACACACACACACACACACACACACACACACATATATATATATATATATATATATATATATATATATATATATATATATATATATATATAAGATTTTTTACAACCCCCGGTATGCCCAAATATGGGAGGAAGATCACTACTTCCATTCTCTGTCCTTCGGCTCGTCACAAGAGACCATCCAGGCAGAAACCCAATATTTTTACTGTTGCCTTTTTGTTACATTTTTGTATATATATTTTGTATATATACTTTGCGTATATGTATATGTATGTGTATATATATATATATATATATATATATATATATATATATATATATGTATGTATGTATGTATGTATGTATGTATGTATGTATGTATGCATGCACGCACGCACACACACACACACACACACACACACACACACACACACACAGACAAACACAAGAAGTTTGGAAGGCTAGAGTTGCAGTGGCTATCAGACTCCTCTTTTCTTTTTTTGAAAAATGGATCAATATCCAGATATGGAAACCTTAAAATTTCAAAACATCCTGGCTGGAATTCAAAATATTTTAGAAGGATTTGGGAGATTTGAGAAGTTGGATAGACTATTGTTTATCACAGCAAAAGATGATGGTGTTGGAGCCCCAAAAATTAAAGAAGAGAATGAAAATATAGAAGATAAAGACAAGACAATAGATGAACTTATTAATGGAGCAAATATGGGTGAAAGCGGAAAGAAGGGAAGATGAAAAAGTGAATTTGTCAATTTGGAGCTTTATCCCATATTTCAAGATACAGGAGAAAAAAAAGGGTGATAATGATGGAGCTAAGAAGAGAAACCTATTCAGAAATAAGTTTTACAACCAAAGACAAGCTAATGTTAATAACAATTCAAGGGCAACAAGACTATTTGAGAGATCTTTTAAGCAATAAAGTGCAGAGAGAAGTTTATAAAAACTTTATAAGGAGCTGAAAAGATAATTGACACAACAATTGACAAGAGAGATAAGACTGTTTTGCCACTGGAAAATTACAGGTTGATAATGAAAGTTGATGATAAAAAGTTAGTAAGTAGGGATTTTAGTATTTTGTAGATTGTTTTAGATTATCATTGAATGTTTATTCGTTAACATATAATTAACTATGACAATAATAATGAAATGATAACCTTAATTAGTATAAGTATCCTGGTTATAAATTGTAAATTGGGACTTGGTGAAAATACCTATAAATTTTATTAATAAATTTATGTTTAGATCTTGTTATAAAGGTATAATTACTTTGGGTCTGAAGAGAGGAGATGTGATATAAATACTAAATAATTTTTTCGTTAACCACAATAATAACAAGGAAATGTTAATGGATATTTTTGATAATAAATTAATAAGTAGGAATGTTAGCATTTTGTAGATAGTTTTAGATTTTTATTAAATGTTCATTTGTTAACATATAATTAAATATAATAATAATGAAATGATAACCTTAATTAATAAAAATAACTTAGATATAAATTGTAATTTGGGACTTAGGGAAAAGACCTATAAATTTTATTAATAATTTTTTGTTTGGAGCTTGCTATAAAGGTATAATTTCCTGATGAGAGGAGAGATGATATAAATAGTAAATAAATTTTAGTTAACTACTATAATAACAAGGAAATGTTAATGGATAATGTTTAATTACACACACACACACACACACACACACACACACATATGTGTTGTACTAGTAAAAGCAAATTGGATATAAGCTTTAAATTGTGAGTTGGGGGAGAAAGAGGGGGAATGCTTAGATATTTTACTAACTGAATCATAAAGGTGTAATGTTTTTGGCGGTTTATTGAAACTGCGAATGAATGCCAGTAGGTGGCTGTGTCTTTAAATACAAATGATTTTAGATAAAACATGTTTAAATAATTGTAATTAAATGAGAATTGTGGTACAGTGATAGTAAAATACATTAATTTTCTTTTTTAATTTAAAATGTACAATTCAATTTGAATGAAGTATATGTAAGGATTGTGGAAGAAACACATGAAATGTATTTGTAACCAGTTGACATGCTTTCTACAAGATATAACGAAAGATGATTCTTTTTTTGTGTTTTTGTTTAATTAAAACAATAAAACTTTTTCAAAAAAAATGTCAAATTTCAGCTTCATAAAAGACTGTAATTATTAAAAAGAAAATCTAACATTATTTTTACCTCTAAAATGAATCTTATATATTATATTATATTCATGTTCTACTCTGCTTCCCATTATCTAATATAAAGTTATAATCATGCTATAATCTGATGAAGAGATAAATACAGATATTAATAATAAATCCAACTGAATTCATTCTCAATTAAAACAGATAGGAACTTTTTATAGCTTAAGGGAATCATTTCTTTAAACTTTTCATGGCTTCTTTATTCTCTATGTTCTTGCTTCAAAAAAATTTTCATGGAATTATATTTAGTACTCTTTCAGTTCCTTACCTTTTTCTCATTGAATGGGATTTATGAAATTTGCTATGTTACTTATTGCCTTATTAGCTTCAAATATTCTTTGCACTACTTTCCCTTGATTTGTCAACTGTATTGAACTGTCAAATGTGATTTGACTCAACTGTAAACCAGTAGTCTCAAACACTATTTATGTATTTTATTAATAATCATGGCTTCAATTCTGAATTTTCAGAACACATAAATCTGCTTAATAATATCTGAAACCTAAGGTCCTGCCAGAAATGGAGCTATGGGAGCTCTCATTTCATAATAAAAGGTTCATTTATTAAAAAGAAAATTAAGATTTTGGAACTACTGGGAAGAAATGGAAAATGGCTCAGCTGAAAGTAGAATCAGTGACTGCAGGTGAATGAAGAATTGGCAAAGGGACCATTCCTCCATGGAAAAGGAGAGACATTGACATTGCCCACAAGTCAGTGGTGGGTTTCAAAAATTGTTTGAACCTACTCTGTGGGTGTGGTCTCCTTTGTGGGAGTGGCTTGCCACCCATGTGACCGGATGGGAGTGGCTTGCCACCCATGTGACCGGATATGAAATTATGAATTAGTATTTAGTTCGGTCCAAGTAGCTATTCAGAAACTCTGGCATTGAAGCATGCAAGTCTTAAAGCTGTCAAGTTACAAGATCCTTGCCAGTGGTAGGTTTCAAATTTTTTTGGAACCTCTTCTGTAGGTGTGGCCTGCTTTCCAGGTCCACTGGTGGAACCTCTTCTAACCAGTTCAGTAGACTTGACAAACCGGTTCTACCGAATAGGTGCGAACTGATAGGAACCCACCCCTGGTGACAGTACTAAAACAGATACCAAGAAGAGTGAGGAAAAAAAACCTAGGGGTCTTCAAACTTGATAGCTTTAAGACTTGTAGACTTCCATTCCCAGAATTCCTCCTCCAGTCATGTTGGCTCAGAAACTCTGGTATTGAAGCATGTAAGTCTTAAAGCTGTCAAGTTACAAGATCCTTGCACCCCTAACCCTTTAGGGGAAAAAACCCAGGGGTCTTCAAACCTGACAGCTTTAAGACTTGTGGACTTCAACTCCCAGAATTCCTCCTCCAGTCATCTTACGGTGACATCACCTGCGTGGATCTGCTCCATCTTCGTTTTTTTCACAGGGGGTAGAGCTGCCACTGAAGATGCCGACAAGCCCCCGCCGCCACCAGAATAACTGCTGCTGCAACCTCCTCCTCCTCCAACAGCACCACCACATTTGCTGCCCGGTGCTATGGCTGAGGTGAAGCCACCAAAGCTCCCGCTGGCACCCCCGCCCATGGCAGCAGCGGTGGCACCTCCCCCTCCATTTGGAGCACCTGAGCTGGGCTCTGCGTTATCCCTGCCGCCGCCTCCTCCTCCGCCATGCTTTTGAGAAGCCATGGGGCCATTTTTTTCTGCTCCTGCCCCCCCGCCACCTTCCTACTCCCGCGGCCTCATGGCTCCTCAAAAGCACGGTGGAGGAGAGGGGGCAGGGGTAACGCGGTGCCCAGCTCAGGTGCTCTGAGCGAAGGGGGAGGCACCGCTGCTACGGGCGGGGGCACTGGCAGGAGCTTTGGTGGCTTCACCTCAGCCACAGCGTTGGGCAGCAAATGTGGTGGTGCTGTTGGAAGAGGAGGCGGCAGCAGTTATTCTAGTGGTGGTGGGGGCTTTGGAGCTTCACTTCAGGCGCCAGGTGCAAGCGGCTAGGACTGGCCTCCCACAAAGGACCTCCCCGGGCTTGCTTTGCTGAACACGGCCGGTGCAAACTACCGTCAGTCACCCAGTGCTCAACAAAACAAGTCTGGGGAGGTCCTTTGCGGGTGGCCAGTTCTAGCTGCCTGCAAAGGACTTCCCTGCACTTGCTTTGCTGAAAACGGGGCAACTGACAGTAATGAGCAGCGCAACCACACACCTTAGATGGAACATTGCCGACGTTCCAGAAGTTAATTACTTCTGGGTTCACCGACCAACCAGTCTGCAAGGACCGGCAAGGACCGGTAGAAACCCACCCCTGCCACAAGTGTTCCATATAGTTGCTCCTCATAAGGAAATCACAAAACAGTGATTTCCAGTGGATTTAGTTCTCTGGAAGATAAAGGAATAGCCAATTTTCAGGGCAAACAGAAGTGGATTGGATTTCTGATTAAACTAGATCTTTATTGTAGTATTACGTTATGAATAGCAATAGCAATGGCACTTAGACTTATATACCAATTTCATTGTATTTATTTTGTACAATGACAATAAAGACTATATTACTGTACCACTTCACAGTGCCTTTACAGCCCTCTCTAAGCAGTTCATAGTCAACATATTACCCCCAACAATTTGGATCCTCATTTTACCCACCTTAGAAGGATGGAAGACTGAGTCAACCTGGGGCCTGATGGGATTTGAACTGCCAAATTGCAAGCAGCCAGCAGTCAGCAGTCTACCAAAGCATATTCACTTTTAGTAAAAATGTTTTTGTAGTTATTTGCTTCAGTTCAGTTAGATATTGGATACTAAATCAATCCACTTTTAAAATGAGTGACTTACCTAATGAACATGCAAAATTTAAGATACTAGTGACCTAATATGAATAATTAATGACATGTACATTAGTCAACAAGTTCAGCTGAGTGACATAAATTCATGAACATTTATGAGTAATTAATAAGCATATTTTTTTTAAAATGGTAAATGGGTCAGATAACAGAAATAAATTCTCTTTAAGTAATATTAGCTCACATGTTTCCTGGAACTGCTAATTCTATTACAACAATGTCACTTGATTCTGTTTTATTCCAGGCATTGTAAAGCAATGGACAATCAATACTGGCCTGTTATATAATTTAGAAAGCTGGTAGTACACGATTCTATACTATATGAATTTACACACATAGTAAATGCATCTGTATATCTTTCTCTGAAAACTTAAGGGAAAGTGAGCTGACAGCTTTTAGATATCATTTCCTGGAAGCAGTGAGCACCAAGACATAGCTTACAAAGTAATGCACAATGTATAATTATCTAAAGCTTAAGTCCATGAGTTCAATTCCAGTTAAAGGCTTTGAACCCATAGAAAAATATATGGTATTTTGTCTCTGAGAAGTTCCAATGTTGTGGAAACCATTTAGGCAGTACAACCAGACAATTAATGTGGTAGGACAGTATCACACAAGATATGATCTCAAATAAAATAGAGAAATTATTCCTTGTATAAATCATGAGAAACTCCCTGTATTGGGACATGACTTGATATAACATCTTTGTTCTATGTTCTTAATGGAAGAGGGATCATATGTATTATTCGGATAACGAAGTAAAGTAAAGACTTTCTCCAGCCAATCCAGAATATAGTATATAAACAGAGTTGGAAGGAACCTTGAAGGTCTTCTAGTCCAACCCTTACTTAGGCAGGAAACCTTATACCACTTCAGACAAATGGATATTCAACATCTTCTTAAAAACATCCAGTGTTGGAGCAATCACAACTTCTGGAGGCAAGTTGTTCCATTGATTAATTGTTCTAGCTGTCAGGAAATTTCTCCTTAGTTCTAAGTTGCTTAATAGCTTTAAAGACATAACTAGGAAGTATATAAATTTAACTTTGGGCATCAAAAGTGTTATTCCAGTACATTCTGCTACCTAATGGTTAATGCAATTGTGGATAAATGTTAGCCTGAGAGCTACCCCAAAAATCAACAGCATACCAATGTATTTTGGAGACAAAATTATTGAATTTTTGGATTTTTTTTAAAGAAAGAAGCAGGCACACTTTCAAAAACTTTTTAAAACTCTTCCAATAATAAAACATGATCCCAAATTGGTTCAAAAACCACTGACATAAAAAATTGGAAACAAAGAGACAGGTTTTCTAGGTCAAGGACAATGCTTGCTTCCTTCTACAGAAACAAAGCAGCAATTTTAAAGCCTCTGGGAGAGGGGAAGGGTGATAAATATAAATCTAGATTTGGATGGGGTAAAAGAAAAAACAGAAAAAGTGGTAGAATGGTTTTATTTTTTATCTTATTTTAGATAGTGGAATATAACTATCTTCAGGGATTGCACAGTAGAAAGAAAAAAAACGACTGCATGCTTTTTTTAAAAAAAAAAAGTACTGAACTTTTTCTAAAAAGAAAGCAGGGAAAAAAAAGAAATATGATCCAAACAATATCAATGCAAAATTTATGCAAATCTTAAAAGTTTTTAAGGATAGTTATAATATTGCCCCAAGTTATTTTTTTTAATTTACACATATTTCAAAATTTGTTAACAAACACATATCTTCAGTCATGAGAAAATTAGTTTATTTTAACTGCATAACATTAATCCTTTGCCAAGCTCCAGGCCTGATAAACTCAAAGACCTCCATGAAATATAAAATTCCATCTTTTAGGAGTATGATTTAATATCACATTTGCATCTTTACCTATTAATATTTTTCCCAGGACTAGATTAACATATGCTTTGGCTGACAGGACTAAATAATGTAAGTCAAAAAGCCCTCAAAGAGTCAGGACAAGAAATTTCATTTCCATCATTTTCAATCTGTTTTTATATTGAAATTTTAACTGTCAAAATTTATCAGTTATCCTACTTGACTACCAATCTTCTTGATAGAAAATTTAGTTCTTAGCTCTATCAAACACTTTTGTTAAGCAGTATCTACACATTTCCTAAAGTAGGGGAGGTGATAGACTGTATTTTGGGTCAAACTCTTAAAAGTTGCTCATCCAGTTACAACAGAATATTTTGGCATATTTAGATTCTAGGGGAAAAAAACCAATGTCAAAAAGGAACTACATATTTTTCAAATGAATCACTTCATTTTGAATCAGTATGACTGTGGCTGTGTATCTGTAGCAGTTTAGGTATAAAGACTCAGCTTCTAAGCGATCTAAGATGGGTGACAAATATATATATATATATATATATATATATATATATATATATATATATATATATGTGTGTGTGTGTGTGTGTGTGTGTGTGTGTGTGTGTGTGTGTGTGTGTGTGTGTGTGTGTGTGTGTGTGTGTGTGTACGCTGATAACCAAGCATTGCCTGAGTATTTATTTATAGGGGGGAAATGTAGCCAATGGACCAAACGTAATTTCTAATGTTGGATTTTCCCCCTTACCAGAGGGAGCCCCCTTGTAGAGCACTATGAAGCCATTACCATGGCAATTTGACTGTGCTCTACAGCAGAAGGCAGTATGGCAGAACACTCACTCCTGAGAAGTGTTAGGGGTGTCTTACCACCACAGTATTTGGTGGTAGAGTTTTAATGGATCGAGGGTAGAGATCGAGGGAATGCTTTGCACGTGTGGGTTCTTTAAAGGATCGAGGCAGGAACGACGCGAGAGCCAGGACTTCTCAACAAGAACAGATTTATTGAAGAAGCAGAAGCTGACAGCGATTCAAATGTAACAATTCCGCGCCAAGGTATTTAAACTAGCTTAGTTAAACCTTCCTAAGCATTTCGATGAGTTCTGAGCGGCTGGAGGCAGCATTCAGAACGTCATCGAAATATGGTACCATGCCAGGGAGCCCATGGAGCAACCGCTCCATGAGGCTCTGGAAGATCCCCGGGGCCACGGAAACGCCAAATTAGAGGCGGCAGCAACGAAAAGCCCCACGATGGGTGACGATGGTCTGGGTGGCTGCCGCATCGTCATCCACCGGGAGCTGTTGGTAGGCCTGCGCCATATCCAGTTTTGCAAATGTGCAGCCCCGCCCCAGGGAATGGAGCAGGTGCTGCACCACAGGGACTGGATAGGGGTTTGCCTGGAGGGCAAGGTTGATAGTTGACTTGTAGTTGGCGCAGATCTGCACTGACCCGTCTGGCTTGACAGGGACCACAATTGGGGTCTCCCATCACGAGTGGTCGACGGGTTCGAGTACGCCCTGCGGCAGAAGTTTGTCAAGCTCAGCATCAACCTTAGCCCTCAAGGCAAAAGGCACCCTACGAGCCTTAAGCCAAATTGGAGCAACCTGGGGGTCGAGGTTGAGGGAAATAGGGGTGCCCCTGTAAGAACCCAGCTGGCCGTCGAAGACATCAGAGAACTCTGAGAGGACATCCTCCAGAGAGGAGGGAACCACCCTATGCACCCCCCCCCGATAGACAGCCCCAAGGTAGGAAACCAATCAAGCCCCAGTAAAGCAGGCAGGGAGTTTTTCACAATAAGAATAGGCAAATGGCTGTGAAAATTCCCATAGTCAACCCGAATAGGGAAAGAACCCAGGGTGGGAATGAGAGTCCCCTGGTAGTCCCTAAGGGAGGTGTCCACAGGTTGCAGCTGGGCACAGGAGACGTGGGGACATAGGCGGGAGAAGGTGGCCCAGGAGATCAGGGAGCGGGAGGAGCCAGAGTCCACCTCCATTCGTCAAGGCTGACCTTCCAGCTGGAGTGAGGCAGAAACCTTCTGGGCTCCGGCGGATGCCTGGCTGACTGTTTCACCAACGATCTCCAGCTGGTAGACGGTGTGGCAATCTTCAGCTCGCCTAGCGGGCTGCGGCGGTTGGCGGCGCAGCTGCGGTTGGGAAATGGCAGGCTGTTGCAGGAAAGATGGTGCGGGCAGAGAGGCACGGCAGACTGGGCAATGTGGCCCTTCTTGTTGCAATGGCGACAGACTGTGCCTTTGAAGGGGCAAGCTGTGCGGGCATGGCGACCACTGCAACCCACACAACCCGTCGAGGCAGGGGCAGCTGGAGGAGGTGGAGGTGGTGGGCGCCTAGGCTGCGCCCGGAGCTGGCCAACTAACTCAGAGCTAGGGTCCTCGGGCGGCACCAGCTCATCCACGAGGCAGGCTTGTGCGGCAGGTGGAGGGCACCCGGGCAGCGTCGAAGGAGGCAGCAGGGAGAGCTGCAGGCATTGCATATCGGCCATGGACTGCTCAGAGAGCTAAGCTGCTCTGGCAGATTCCACAGCCTGCTGCATTGTGATGTCGGGGTGTCGCAGGAGGCGGCTTCACAAGTTAATGTCCTTCATCCCGCACACAAATTGCTTGACCAGATTTTCGTCCAAATTCTGGAAGTCACACTGGGCCGCCGTTACGCAGAGCGACTCCAGAAATTGGCTGATGTTTTCTGCCGGCTTCTGAACGCACTGGCGGAATGCGAAGCGGTGAGCGATGCGGGAAGGCGCTGGGGCGTAGTGGTTCTTCAGCCAGGACATTAGCATGTTCCAGCTGAGCTGGTATACAGGCCGCGGGGCGGCTAAAGCCCTGGCGGATGCAAACATCATGGGCCCGCAGCAACTCAAAAAGAAGCTGCATTTTTCCTCCTCTGGTTGGTTGTGGTTCTTAGATGCTATTAAATAGCATTCGAATCACTCCATGAAACCTTCCCAGGTTTCACCAGCGGATCCGAAGGGTGCGAAGGGCGGTAAGGCGGATGCCATGTTCGCCGCGGGAGATGTGTCAGTTCAGTAGACTCGAGAGAAAGTAGACGGGGAGCGCAGAGAAGAAAAAAAATTCAGCGGTTCGTCGCACCGGCGGTCTGACGCGGCTTGAGCGGCTATGGCTGAATCTCTTCTCGCTCTGTCCTAGGCTCTGCTTCGGGAATCGCTGGATCCCACCCTCGTCGCCAGTTTAAAGGATCGAGGCAGGAACGACGCGAGAGCCAGGACTTCTCAACAAGAACATGATTTATTGAAGAAGCAGGCTGACAACGATTCAAATGTAACAATTCTGTGCCAAGGTATTTATACTAGCTTAGTTAAACAGGGGAACCAATGGGAGGCCGGGTAGCATCTAGCAACTGCTGACGCAGTACCCTGGCCAATCAGGTTGGCTCGGCTGGCTAGCAACAGGCTATGCTGCGCCTCAGCCAATCAGGGCACAGCCTATACTGTTGTTGGCCTCCCGGTCATAAGTGGAGGATTTTATGAATCCTCAACAGGTTTGAATCCCACCTTCGTCGCCAGTTTAGTGGATCGAGGGAAGAGAAGACACGAGAGCCAGGACTTCAACAAACACAGGGTTTTTTTTCTCTAGAAGTTTGACAGCGATTCAAAAGTATCTTTTCCACGCCAAGGTATTTATACAAGCTGTTAGAATAGATGGACCAATGGGCACTTTAGGAATGTCTGGCAACTGCTGACACAGCGCCCTGTCCAATTGGGTTGGCTCGGCTGGCTAGCAACAGGCTATGCTGCGCCTCAGCCAATCAGGGTGCAGCCTGGTCTGTTGCTGGCCTCCCGGTAGTAACTCGAGGACTTTATGAGTCCTCAACAAGAGTAAGACATCTGTGTATGGAATTTGGATGAAATCGCTTGAGGCGTTCCAAAGTTATGTTGGAACAAACACATACACACAAACACACATCCATCCATTTGAGCTGAAGGGAACAGGTCTAAAGAAAACACAATCTGAAATCAGAGATCCTTGATGCTCATTGAGCTTGGTTGTTTTTTTGCATTACCCAAACTAGATCACATGATCAATGCTGTTGCATTGTTGCACTGTTACTAAATGTGGGCAATGAAACTTCCGCAAGAAAACAACAACACTCAGAGTACCAAGGACCCCTCATTTCAACCCTGAGCTACAAATATTTTCCTCTGTCAGTATTATCTGAAATAATTTGTTTAAGAGACAGTTTAAAAATCACACCAGTATTTGAGTTGCTATTTCTCTCATGAAGTTCTACTCATGTTCTAGCCAAGAAAAATTGGACAGTTTTAGCATAATTTGACAAAACAGCTACACAATCCAAGAAGCCAAGAAACCAAGAAACAAGAGGAAAAGCATGAGGCATTTGTTTCTGGCTAGAGTAAAAGTTAGGGAGAAATAATTTAATTGAATAAGGGTTTATTTGAGTAGCTGAGATTATTTTGCTGGGATTTAGATATTTCTTTTCTACTGCAGCTTTACCATTTTTAAAGATTTTATGCCTACTATTTTCTTTTTGTTAATTTTTATTTTAAAAGTAACATTTATAATACTTTCCCCATTACCGGTACTACTTTTTCATTCTTATCATTCCCATTTACAGTAAGTATGTAAAAACATATTCCAGCATTTGTTCTCTTCAGTTTCATCCCAAATGTTTCATACAATTCATTGCTAGAGATGCATTTTAGCCATTTCCTCCTTTCCTTACTATGCTTTTAATTTGAGAAAATTTAATTTGCTCTTGTGTAAGCTTCAGCCTCTTTCACTTTATAATTTGTCATTAATACCATTAGTGTAAATTCACATGCTTCAGTAGCACTCTATAAAATATTTTTTTTTTCATTCTCTTCCAATGTGGATTTTTTTCCATACAATTCTTTCATTATCTGGTTTTCAGAAATATTTGTTTTGAAATGTTAACACCGTGGCCATGTGAACAAGATTGCATAAACTGTTGAGGTCTCCCAGCTTTATTGCCATCGGGTCGTTTTGCCTTTATTCTCTTCTTCCATACATTAGACATACTGTATGTCTGAAGCTTAAGCTAGGCTACATCTATTGAGCTTGCTTACAAAATTTGCAACATGTTGTCAATTTTTGCCTATCTGTATAGGGCATTTGAATATCAGCAACAGTTTTAGATCTAAGTATGTCATTCAGTTAGAACTCTGATTGCAGGATTGTGCTAACAGCATGGAAAACCTATAGCAGAGCCTGTACTTGACATTTGGGTGCCACTCTCCTGGCCTCATAAACAACCAATTTTGTCTGAAGTGTAGTGACAGAAAATATGCAAGGGTTATCTCAAATTCAGTTCACATTCAATTCAATACAAGCAGACTCATCAGCAAGAACAAAGTAGATAAAAATAAAGAATACTTCTGAATAAATATAGGAAATATTTATGGACTAAATATTTATGGACTAAACGCCACAGCTTTTGATTTGATTCAGCCAGGACAACTGGCTCCGTTATGGTTTGACATTTTTCTGCAGATTTTTCATGGATAGCAGGTGTTAGGTTAAGCTTCTCTGAACTTAGCTGAGCACTCTTATACTTTCTTGCTCTGGTGTTCATTTTGAATGCCAGTATTCTATATAGCTGATTGGAAGAGCTTCTGAGGTTATTGTTGTGGATAAGGTTATGAATAATGTGCACAGTCTAATTCTTAGGGTGTTTCCTGTTCTTATTTTGGTCTTTTTGCTCATCTAAGGATGATTCCTGAAACAGGAAATAATTAATATTTGATATATGTTCTAGTGATTACTTTTCATTGATTATTTATTGGTGTATGTCTGGAAACGGATCACTTTTCATCTGTAAAGAAAGAAAAGAACTTAAAAATCATGCAACCAAATTTTATTAACACAAATTTCAGGCTTGGGAGTATGTAATCAATAGCTGTCTACACCTAACATGCCATATTTCAGGGGCTAATATCTTGGTTTCAAATTGTACCATGCTATCTACAGTATTGAAAGGTCTTCTATAGAAGGCAGGAAAGAGGAAGTATTCCTACTTGGTGTTCATTAATCTATTTTTTCACAACTGAAAAGTTCAAAGAAATCCTCCAAGAGTAATCAAGTCAAGTTAAGAAGATACATTGAAGATGACTCAGAGGAAACTGAAAGGAACAGCTATTTGATTCTATTATGAATCTTCATAATGAACCCATACAGACATACTGTATTCTGTGAGATATATTGCAAATGTAAAGGGAAAGAAAAAGCCGTCTAAAAAACCAAAGAATTTTAGAAAACTAATTTTGACATGCTAATCAGACTGGAACAGAGCAAAACTCCTGTGACAGCATGGATAGTTGATTTCTAAATGTTGGTTTCACTGGATATCATTATAATTTTTTCTTTTGGGTATTAGAGGAAGAAAAAACATGATAATTGTAATAAACATCTATAAAATCATTAGATACTTAATGACAGCAGAGTACAAATACTGACAACAAACAGCATTAGTGTTCAGTTTTACCCAGTAGATTTCTTTTTAAATAACATTGGCTGTGAATTGCATTCAATGTTATAACGTTTCATGATGAAAAGATTGCATATAAAGAGATCAGTGCATATTTTTAGCAAAAATTATGTATTGCTCATTAGCTGGGATTGCAGCATGTGGCAAGACCTGATCAACCTTGCCTAGACTTGAAAACTAAGCAGGGTCAGGTTTGATTAGAATTTGGATGAAAAACCAACTGAGAATTCGAGGGTTGTAGGCTAAAGAGAGAAGTTGAAAAAAAATGTCCCAGAAGAAGTCGGTAGCAAATTGTTTCTGTGCTGTTGCCAAGAAAACTGCATGAAAGTGTCAATGTACTCACCAGGAGTCAAGTTCAATTTGAAGGCATCTTTACTTTTTATCAATAGTTGAAAAGTTACTATAATCCAGTTTTAATTACTTGCAGTTCATAGACTCTGAAAAAGCTTTGTATTGAATATATAAAATGTGCCCCATAAAGTTTGTCTATATCAGAAAAATAGCTGTAATGATACAAAAATTGTAATTCTTAGATATATAGACAGCAATCACATTAATTTAAATTTATAGTTAAGTTAAATGAAATCATGTTTTTCTTAATTTCTAATTTCAGCTAGTACTTTGCTCTTTGATCTGACCATGTATTGAAAAATATTGCCCAGCCACATCATTCAAAAGTCCTTATCCACAAAATGTGCTTACCACTGAGTTATAATATATATATATATATATATATATATATATATATATATGTATGTGTGTGTGTGTGTGTGTGTGTGTGTGTGTGTGTGTGTGTGTGTGTGTGTGTGTGTGTGTGTGTGTGTGTGTGTGTGTGTGTGTGTGTGTAAAATTTTTATAACTCAGTGGTAAGCACATTTTATAATATATATATATATATGTATGTATGTATGTGTATGTGTATGTGTATGTGTATGTGTATGTATATGTATATGTGTGTGTGTGTGTGTGTGTGTGTGTGTGTGTGTGTATATATATATATATATATATATATATATATATATATATATATATATATATATATATATATATATATATATATATATATATATATAACAGTCTGCTATTGGTCTATAGAAACCAATATACAGCATAATACATTCTTTAATGTAAAAATTCCATAGGTCCACAATGAAAAATAACTCTATTCTCTATAAATTGGACTAATTTATATGGAAATCACCTATTATGTAAGTTACTTCTATATCCTATGCTAAATTTTTTGTTTGCTCTGAATAATTTATGAATAGATCCATTAATATGCTCTTTTATTGTAATTATAATTAAAATTTAACAAAACTCTTGTTCACTTTGGAGCTTAAACATTTGTTTTCGAAATTAAAATGCTTAGTGCTCTTTCTACACCTGCATTCCTTCATCTGCAAGTCATATTTTTATAAGGTATAGTCACAGTTGTATTGCTGCTGGATGTTACATGCATGGTAGAAGAAATACTAAGATCAGATTGTAAATGGAATTTGTGGTCATTACTTTCAAAGGAATGAGCAAAACAAAATTTTATACATTTCTGTCTAACTTTACACCATTCTGTCTTATAACCTTGCCAATAATGTTCATATTTGATTTTTTTTATTGATATGGAGAGGTTTTCAGAAAGTTAAGATACAGTACTTAAGGGAAAATGATATAGAAATATTCACTATGAATTAATTTCCTTAACGAAGTAATTGTATGCATGGTCACTTAGAAATTAATTCAAATGAATCAGTCTTAATACAGTGTGTGTATGTATGTATGTATGTATGTATGTATGTATGTGTGTGTGTGTATATATATATATATATATATATATATATATATATATATATATATATATATATATATATATATATATATATATATATATATATACATACACACACACACACACACACACACACACACACACACACATATACATACACACACACACACACTATATATTGTGTGGTCGGAGCTGCCGTCTTTCTATAAATCTTGGTGGGGGTGGTGGAGTGCTGGCTTTGTTTCAGTAAGTGGAATGATTGGTTGTGTGGTTGGATCATGATTGGTAGATTGGTGCTGATTGGTGTGTGTCTGTTGTTGTTTCATGTTGTAATTGCCTGGGTGGTGGGTGGGGCTCGTTTGTTGATTAGGGCTGGTTTCCAGATGTCTACTCATGTTGTGGGGGTGTTTCTCTACTTCGATAGCTTCCATAATCATATCCTATTAATATACAGCCTGTTGTGCCTTAAAATGGCTTCTACTGTACTACTGTAAAATGGCTTCTACTGTACACTGTACAGTGAAGTTGCCATGGTAACAGCTTCACAGTACTGCACAAGGGGACTCCCTTTCGTAAGGGGGGAAATCCAAAATTAGAAATTACATTTGATCTGGACATTTCCCCCCTATAAATAAATACCTAGGCAACGCCGGATTATCAACTAGTAGTTTATATATAACCCATGTTGCTTTTAAGCAATATCAAAGTTCATGTATGTTATTATCATAGACTTTTACTACCAATTTTTGCCACTGTAGACTTGTATTTGCTACAGTAAAGGTTTGCAGCTACTTGTGGTTAGCTGATAATTAAAATAATGGCAGTTAAACAAAGCAGGTCATCTCTATCAAGAAAATTCTTGTCCACAAAAGTATCTCTTTCAGAAGGTTAACAGAATTAAATTAATGATTTTGAACCTTTGGTTTCCTGGCAACTGCATAAATATCTTCATTTTAACACCAATCTATATTAAAATTCCTGTTGAATAGACTGTTCTGTAATATATTAATGATGTAGACCTAAAATAAAAAAAAAGCCAGGCATGGTGATGGGGGACAGCACCTTATCTCCTCTTAACTATTATGTAGGAGTGAAGTGATTCAAGAATTGAACCACTCTAAACTCATTTTCAAACATTTTTTAAATGTCAAGAAAACAATTATTTGCTTTTACATACCCTCAGAATAGAATATTGGGATGTTCCTTATAGGTCATTTAAATGCAGCCTAGTGTTTGGCTTACTTTAAAGCACAAATGAACAACTTAATGTGTGCAAGCACCCCCTGAAAGCCATTTATAGTTATTTATTCATTTATATAAGAAGTTTTTGGAACCACTCCCAGCCATAACACTGAGTTGTAGTCAAGCAATTGCTGAAAATCAGCAATATCGTTTCCCATCACTCTGAGACAAAAAAAAATGTGCAAAAGCAGAAAGCGTAAATCTTCCAATAAGTATGCAATCATTAAAGAAACAAAAGTAAACCTTATTTCTCTTAAGGGAGAAAACAAAGCAAAGCAAAAACAAACTCGAAAACCAAGAAAATTCTGTCTTACCAGTGGGTAAGCATATAAGTTTCTAGTTTGCATAATGCTATCTCTTCACAGTAGCTTTTAAGCAGGTAAAATGGCTATGACCAGATTGTGGCTGTATTGCTAGGAAAATTGATTGTGTTGCCTAACAGATGTGGTTTTTATTTTTTATTTTTAAGACTTTTGGTTTTGGTTATTTTATAGTATGGTTTTGTGTGTGTGTGTTTAACTGTATATGATACCAAGAGTAATATGACTAACAGATATAAAAAAATAATAAATAAGTAATACAAGTTTTTATTTATGCTTGGAATTAACCCTAAAAAATTATTTACTGGCTTTACTGATTGGTGCTTAAAGCAAATATTAAAACAGTCTCAAATGTATTGCAAGCTTAATAACTTAATAAGATCCTATTGAGTTAAAGTAAAATGCTTATTGCTTCCTGTAAGCCTCCATCCACTTTTTCTTCACTGTCCAGAATATCAGCTATAAAGCAGGCAGTTGGAAATAGGTTGCTAATAGAAAGAATATCAAACATTCATTACTACTAATGGAAATATGAAAAAGGGACCGTTTCTGTATCACTAATGTTCTTGCAAATACAAATACACAATCATAGGGCTATGTGGTTGGACTTGTATTTGTATTTAAGACAATGTTGCCCTCATCAGCTCAGAGTAATGTAGTTTGAAATGTGAAGTACACTTGCTAAGATATAGAGGAAGATTTTAAATTATTTTTCCCTGAGGTGAAAATAACTAAAATTCAGGGATTCCTCACTTTAAAACTATCCCAGCTACAATCAAAGACAAAGTATCATCTAAGCCTTGGCTATCAAAAACCTAGAGCCAGGATTGAGTTGAAACTATGTCTTTTACTTCCAGACACTTGGAACCTACAGGCATTCATTCGTTATTGCCACAACAGCACCATGTCTGGTCGGGATAATGATATACATTTGGGTATCATCAGCATATGGATGATACCTGACCCCATAACAATGGATGATCTCCCCCAGTGGTTTTTAATTTTTTTTAAAGGAAGGCTTGAACCCTTATGCATCCTACATTGCAAGACCATAGGACTGTATCTCTTTTTTTCTACCAATATCAACTAAAAGGGCAACAGAGAAAGGAAGGAAATTATTTGCAACCCAGTGCCGTTTGCTCCGAATCCAAAAAAGGGAAGATTGAAGATTGGGCAAAAGTTGTCTAATATTTTGAGTCCAAGACCCTGGTCCTGCAAAAAAGCATTAATCACTACTTGGACCCAATGACATGCCACTCCCTGGGAGACATTAACAAACCAGGAGAACCATGGATCCCAAACCACAGCATGATATGCTCAAAAGCAGCTTATTCAAGAAGTTCTCAAAAATCAGGGCTCAGTTATGTGTCCATCACTTCTGAAGGGTCTGCCCAGCCAGAGTCCAACTCTGAGCAAAGTTGAGCATATGCTGGTAATCATCCTCACAGCTTTCCTGCAAGAGTTGTCTCAGCTACTCCTTCTTCAGGAAGAATCTGGTTACCCCAATTAGAGCAGTTAGCCAGCTACCTGCCTATGCAATAAGTGTGCAGAAGCAGTTACCTTTATCATCACAAAGTAAGTCTTAATATAGGCTTTTACCTCTGCTCGGTCAGTCACAGTCTTGGCACTTCTCATGCCACTTCATTTCTATGAGCCACTCAGAAAACCATGGGACTTATGAAATCCATGTACACAGACAATCAACATACATAGGATTTGACCTGTCACCTGGCCATCCCAAGCTGTGATAAGACCCTCTATTGAATCATGAAACAGAGTTTTGGGGAAAATCCCAAGCTCTCACGGAAATAATAACAGGCCCATCAGGGGTCTGGGATGTGAAGATCAACTAGGCTCCACTTCAGGCATGAAATGCTCTAATATTTGCTACCAGTTCAGAACTGGGACCGTGTGTGTACGGCACTTCTGCACATGCAAAGAACCTTCTGTGCATGCACAGAGCATCTGTGATGATGTCCCTCTGCTGCCACTACTGGTTCACCTGAACTGGGGCGAACCGGCAGAATACCACCTTTGGTAGAGGACCAATGTCCCCTAAAGCCAGATCACTGTCACCTCTGTTCAGAGGCAAACATCAGATATAATGTGTGACATAATATAATGTAAAGGAAAATGCAAGAACAGTAAATGCCAAAACAACAAGAAGATTGTTTCTTAGAAACAATCAACTGACAGTGCGTGTGGTGACAGTGTGGTATAAGAACTGACTAATATCAAAATTTTGGAAGTGCATTGTGACTCTATATAAAGCAGGATGTTTTCAGACATGCTTTTTTCCATTCTCTCTTTAGTAGATTATTGAGAAATGTATAAATATGGGGGGGGGGGGATTATGGGATATTTTGTGTGAATGTGGAATTAAATAATATGAAAAAAATATATGGTACAAGTAAAGTAGATGTAATAATAAAATAAATACTTGGTGAATAGTCCAGTAATAAGCAATTCTCTTAAAGCAGTTATCTGGTCCTTTGTTTTATGACTGAAATGGTCCCCGTCATTCTATTTTAAAGAACTGTAAAGAGCCGAACATTTTTTGGAAACATAATTTGGATTCTCTAATTATATCTCATTGTGCAGAAATGATAAAGAGGCTTTTATATTTTTTATCATAGCACTGCTAATTTGTACTTCTCACAGCTCTTTTTGTATTTCATATTTTACAGGGAAAAATATTTCATATTTTACAGGGAAAAAAAAAGTCATTCACTCTCAGGAACAATATAAATAGATTTGCTTTGGTTTCTCCACAAGAACAAAATAAATGCCAAGTGGGTTATTTGTTTTCATATACGCCATTAAAATAAGTTGGCCTTCTCTACTTTGTCCCATTTAGACAAACATGTGTTTGTGTGTGTGTGTGTGTGTGTGTGTGTGCGCGTGTATGTGTTTGTGTCTGTGTCTGTGGTATGTAATTTACAATAAAATGAAACCAAATACATAAAACCTAAACCAAAAATGTCAGAAGATGCAGTTAGTAGATTTATTTTGCATGTATTACAAATGTCATCACTTGCAGCACTTCCCCAAAATAGAGGAAAATCCCATGGATTTCAATAGGAATTTGCTTCATAATACAACTGTATTTGCTAGAATGCAACAAAAACAATTTGAGGTATTTACTTTTGTTGTTGCAACATTTTTATCACAGGTCACTTCTTACATCTAACTTGTTGAATTACATGTTTACCATAAATCTTAAAAGATGGTGTGAGGGTGAAAAAATAATTGTCATAAACCATTAAGAACTGTGTAGATCAGGGGTATCAAACTCAAAGCACGGGGGCTAGACCTGGCCCACGGGATGCTTAGATCTGGTCCACGGGGCCACCCTGTAAAGAGCAAAGGACTGGCCTGTGGTGCCTCTGCCAGCAAAAACAGATCTTGTGCAGCCCTCCCAAGCTCCATTTCTACTGACAGAGCATTACAGGAGGCCATCCCAGCTGAAAACAGAACTCAGGAGCCTGTTCTCACTGGTAGAGCTCTTGGACCACCATAGGTGCCCCCAGACACAAGTGATGTCATGCTGGCCATTCCCCCTTGCCTCCTGATGTCAAACACAACCTTGATGCAGCCCTCAATGAACTCAAGTTTGACACCCCTGGTATAGATGAACTGCATGGAATGAGATATCTAAGAGTTCTAAATGAGATATCACATGGCTGGAACAATAATGAAATTATATATATACAAACATCTTTCTCTCTCTTTCTGTCTCTCTCTGTCTCTTCCCTTATCAGGCATCTTGATAAGGGAAAATCTCTTTCCATGCTTATGACAGAAATGCCCAGCAGGCTAGAAGAACATTTGGAGGGTAATAACATTTTGAGTGCTGTTTACGCAGTTTGAATAAACTTCATAATGACAACCACCTGTTCTGGGAAAGGAGCAGGCATTTTTCGACTGAGCATCTTTAATTGGAAGCCTTTTGCAGTTTTTGAAATCTTATTCACAGCATCCAGAATTACAAAAATACTTTACACATTCATAGGGCTCCAAATCCTATTGTGTTTCCACATTAATGCATAGCTTGGCTTATCATGCATTTAATTACTCCACAATGAACTATGCTAAAAATATCAAAACATCAATTTTTTCTTGTTGTCAGAATGATGTTCTCTTTGGAAAATGAACAGTAAATAACTTAAAATTAAATTGCCACAAAGGGAATCATGGTATGCAAATTTACCTCCTACTGAAAATAATATCAAAGGGGCCATTGGAGCTTATATAGTTTGGTTGCACCCAGGGTTTTCAAATATGTGTATTCGATAACATTTTAAATAGAAACACACACACACACACACACACACACACACACACACTAGCTTAGCTTAGTGGCTAATGTAATACAGCCCAGGTTTGATTCCCAGTAAGGGTATGGCTAGCTGATGAGAGCTAAATAGCTTGAAGTAGATCTATACTAGTCTCCCTTTATTTATTTATCAGCACAAATGCAACACAAATATAACAAGGCAACATAAAAAATGGATTTCTGCCTGGAAGGCTCCCAGAGTGAACCGATCGACAGAAAAGGGAAGCAGTATGCTCCCTCCCATATTTGGGCATACCAGGGGTTGTGACACAATGCATACCTGTTTCCCTGGCTTAGATGATAAAGGAGGAGAGCCTGTGGCTTAGTGGCTAATATAACTGCTCAGGTTTGATTCCCAGTAAGGGTATGGCTAGCTGCTCTACAATATATATACAGGCATGAGGCCGAAGACACCAGCCTGAAGATGACAAGTAGGACCTTGTCGAAACGTAACCAAGATACTCTGAATCTCACACGGGAAAAGACCTGAATACACCAAAACCTGCATACCTGTACCCGTGAAAATCTGTGTGTGTGTGTGTGTGTGTGTGTGTGTGTGTGTGTATCGTAGAGCAGGATCAATGATACTGCTTAAACAATGCCAACTACATAACAAGCTATGATAGCAACACATTATCTAAAAGAGAAAAAAACAGGAATTGTGAAAATGAACTTAAAATGAGGTAAAACTCATCAGCAGATAGAACAACAGATAATTAAGAAATAAGGTTCAAGCAGGTCTAGCAGCATAAATTATGGAAAATACTAGGACATTCTAATTAAATTACATATATACAAAACATTTCTAGTACTGGCTAAAACCTTCAGAAACCTACATTACCTACATTATCTGTTAATCACGAAGACTTTTGGCACACACGTTATGCTTTTATTCCCCAGCAATGATGTGAACTGATAAAAATAAACTGCATTTTATAATACATGGTAGCACCCAAAGGAGTGTATATATTCCCTGAATACTAAAACAAGAGGGGCTGAACAACATTAGATTGTCAGCAGTCTATTTTGGAAGTAAGCAGTTGTTCTTTATGTCACTGTTTTATATTGAACCGTATGACTTAACATGGTACTTTTCCATATTTGATACTCATAGTAGTTTCCCTGCACCATAGTATCTCTCTCTTTCTCTCTCTCTCTCTCTCTCTCTCTCTCTCTTTCTCCCCTCTCTCTCCCTCCCTCCCTCTCTCTCTTTCTCTCTCTTTTGTTGGAGGAAAATCTGCATTGAAATTGTAATAATTTAAGTTCAATTTATGCTGTAATGCTATTGCAAATTGATATTAATGACAAAACAAACATGTCAACTTGATACACTGTAAGAGTGGGACAGTTTGTTGCTACTAACTCCATGCATGCATTCATGCCTGTCAATTTTTTTTTGTTCTGCTCTGCATACAAATTAAAGATTTATATAAAGATTATTAGTATTCTAGATAGCAGGGTCCCTTTGCATGATAAAGTTCCTGACTCTTTGCTCCCTGGCTCAATCCCCACAACCCCATGACTAATGATTGATTACAATAATGCTGTCAGCCATGAATCTATATGCCCAACACTGCAGTAACCTTAATTTAAATTCTCTCAGAGCATCCTCAGTAACATCTTAGCTTCTATTATACCAGTAATAGTTTTTTTTCCATAAGTTAGATATGTTTGTCTGCCCATATACTTATGTTTTCATTGAACATACTTTTTGTTCACAGGTTTAGCTCACCTATTGAGTCTAAACTCTTAGAATTCTCACTAAATCCAAATAGGGGGCAGATATCTGTCTACTATTTGAGATTGAGAAAATGGCTGGTAGAAAAAGAACATTCTCAGTAACATTCTTCCGACTCTAATTGTAGTAATATCAGAATAAACTTTTTTCTCCAATCCAAATTATACTTTTACTGATTGTTATTTTTAATGTTTCTGTTTGGAATTGTGTATAATCTTATATTTATTGAAATTAATTCTTGTAAACTAGGATTATTGCTTATAAACTGGTTATATTAGCCAGCAGACCCCCAACATTTCTGGCTGTGTGGACCAAAGTGGGGGCAGTAGTGGGGCGGGGGGAGTAGGGAGACGATGGCTTCACACACAAGCCCATTACTTATGCAAATGGAGTTCCACATACTCATCCACCATGTGCCCAATATCAGGTTGCGGACCAAAGATAGCTAAACCAGCCTCAAGTGAGCTAACTTTTTTTTTAAAAAAATGTGAACTACTGCTAAAATTATTTTACTATTTAACAGATGCCACAGAATAGAAATTTGAAATATCAGTTTCCTATAATGCCACCCCAAAAATCCTAATTTTATTCTGCTGTCAATTTCTTTTGAATTTGAAGAAGGCAATTTGTTTTTTGAAATCTATTTCAAAATCAGAATAACATTTTAGTCAAGTTCACATTCTTTTTGGTCCTAGTTAAAAATTATATAGTAAGGAAGTGTATATTCACCTGTAGGAATTATCTCATATTTACTACACTAACCTTTTCAGCAGACAGCAGCTCTCCTGGTTTCCCAAAGCTACACTGCAACTTAATGGATATGAGGAAACACCTTCCACTGGTCTTATTCACGTTGGAAAAGTATGGCCAGCCAATCTATCCACCGTCAATCCGTCCATCCATCCATCCCAAAATACTATTAGTAGCTGTTTATGTAATAGTACAGAAGAAAGATTTCTGTTCAAATAATGACTCTTATCCACTATGTGACATGATCTAGCTAAAAGTAATAGGGAATATAGTCCAACATAATGTAAAATGCAAGATCAGGGAAAGCTTACAGTATTTATTTATTTATTATTTATTTATTTATTTATTTATTATTTATTTATTTATTTATTTATTTATTTATTTATGGTATTTGTATTAAAATAATAGTCCTGTAAGTATGATCATAACTAATTCTGAGGAGGGGATTGCGCCACTACGGCCCCTCCGGGTCAGTGGATCCCGGAGGCCTCCTTGGTTTACCGAGGAGCTCCGGGAGAAGAAACGCCGGAGGAGATGCCTAGAGCACCTGTGGAGGTCCGATAAGTCCGAGGCGAACCGAGCACTTCTGACCACCTGCACCAAGGACTACGTTAGGGCATTGAGAACTGCCAAAAGATCATATATCTCTGCCTTGGTTGCGTCCGCCGAGTCACGCCCAGCCGCCCTGTTTAGGATAACCCGCTCCCTCCTTAATAGGAGGGATGCGGGAGACCCCTTGCAGGGTAGGGCTGAGGACTATGCTCAATTCTTGGTGGACAAAATAGCTCGGTTTCGGTCGGACTTGGACTCCACCGCAGTAGATCCAGCCGAGACACAGGAGGACCACTTGGCAAATCATCTCTGGGTTGAGTTCCAGGATGTTGCCTCTGGGGATGTGGACAAGGCCATTCGAGCTGTAAGTGCCTCCACCTGCATCCTGGACCCGTGTCCCTCCTGGCTGGTTGCCAACAGCAGGGAGGTGACACATGGCTGGATCCAGGCGGTCATGACCGCCTCCCTTCGGGAGGGGCACTTCCCCGCCGTACTTAAAACGGCGGTGGTGAGACCCCTCCTGAAGAAACCATCCTTGGATCCAGCCATTTTAAACAACTTTCGTCCTGTCTCCAACCTCCCCTTTATCGGGAAGGTTGTTGAGAAGGTGGTGGCCTTCCAGCTTCAACGGGCCTTGGAGGAAGCTAGTTATCTTGACCCCTTCCAGTCTGGCTTCAGACCTGGTTACAGCACAGAAACCGCTTTGGTCGCATTGACCGATGATCTCTGGAGGGCCAGAGATGGAGGCTATGCGTCCAGCCTGGTTCTCCTTGACCTCTCAGCGGCTTTCGATACCATCGACCATGGTATCCTTCTGCGACGACTGCGGGAGGTGGGAGTGGGAGGCACTGTTCTGCAGTGGTTCTCCTCCTACCTCTCGGACAGGTCGCAGTCGGTGTTGGTCGGGGGGCAGAGATCGTCCCTGAGGCCCCTAACATGTGGGGTGCCGCAGGGCTCGGTCTTATCCCCCCTACTATTTAACATATACATGAAACCGCTGGGCGAGATCATTCGGAGGCACGGGATAAAATACCACCAATATGCGGACGATACGCAGCTGTATCTGTCCGCCCCGTGCCAACTCAATGAAGCGGTGGACGTGATGAACCAGGGTCTAGAAGCCGTTAAGAACTGGATGAGCGCTAACAAACTGGTACTCAACCCGGACAAGACCGAGTGGCTGTTGTGCTTCCCTCCCAATAATTTGGCTAATGTACCAACGCTTAGGCTGGGGGGTCAAATTTTATACCCCTCAGATAGGGTCCGCAACTTAGGAGTCCTCCTGGACCCACAGCTGACTTTTGACCACCAGCTGTCAGCTGTGACCAGGGGGGCATTTGCCCAGGTTCGCCTGGTCCGCCAGTTGCGGCCCTACCTAGATCGGGAGGCTCTCACAACAGTCACTCGAGCCCTTGTGATCTCTAGGCTGGAATACTGCAATGGGCTCTACATGGGGTTGCCCTTGAAGTACATCCGGCGACTACAGCTAGTCCAGAATGCAGCCGCGCGAGTGATAGTGGGCGCACCGCGGTTCGCCCACGTTACACCCGTCCTCCGCGAGCTGCACTGGCTACCTGTTGGTCTCCGGGTGCGCTTCAGGGTACTGATGACCACCTTTAAAGCACTCCATGGTAGTGGATCTGGGTACTTGAGAGACTGCCTTCTGCCGATCACCTCCCTATGACCAATTAGATCGCACAGACTGGGCCTCCTCCGAATCCCATCTGCCAGTCAATGCTGACTGGCGACCACACGGAGGAGAGCCTTTTCTGTTGCAGCTCCGACCCTGTGGAACGATCTCCCCGTTGAGATCCGTACCCTCACCACCATCCAGACCTTCCGCGCAGCCCTCAAGATCTGGCTCTCCCAGCAGGCCTGGGGATAGGTTTCCAATTCACCCGCCCGAGTGTTTGATTGCTGAACGAAAGTTGTGTTTTTACTATTTTTCGTTGTTCACATTTTGTTTTGTTTTTTTTGACACTGCACCCCCCTCCCTTGTGGTTGTAAGCCGCCCTGAGTCCCCTCAGGGAAAAGGGCGGCCTATAAATCCCAATAAACTCTATAAACTCTATAAACTCTAGTTCACCTTTTACAATCCCAGAGTCACAGTACAATAAAAAATCATGGAAAAGAAGAAATCCTGTAATGAATTGTATGTAGCATTCATATTTTGGCATTTTTTTTAGTTCAGTCATAAAGAAATTTCCTCAGAAATGACTCTGGCACAGGCCACTGTATAACAATATAGGCAACTAAAATATTGAACAGAGAGCTAAAAAGAAAATTGGCAGATTTATTTTGTTTAACATGCTTTTGCAGTGCTTTGTTGCCAAGTTAAAATGAATTCCTAATTTCCCTTGCAACAAAATTTGAAGATGTTTTATATGAAAGTTTGCTATAGATTATAGATACAGTAACAGTTAGTTGTCTTTATTTTTCTTGATTGTTTTCTTCCATTGCAATTTGACTTTTTCAACCAATAGTATGCTTACAGGTTATTTATAATTATACCGGTAAATTTTATAGGTAAGATGACTTGCAGGTCTTGTACTATAGTAATAAAGGAATCCTTTGTTTTACTTCTTTGGTAAAATTATCCCATAATTTTATAATAGAGCTGAGTAATAAAAATATTTATTTATTCCAACTTTGTAACCATTCAAGCATGAAAATTCAAAGGCAGTTAACTGAACACATCATACTGCCTCACATTGGCTATAAAATAAACATGGATAAAGGTAATCAGAACACATGATAAAGGCCACCTGCTTCCTTGAAATAAGGTGAAAAACTATCTGTGACAATAACATGGATTTCAACACACATTTGAAGTTAATATGGGATGAAAATCTGAAACTGATAATACATTTTGTGTAAGCATTAACTAATTATGCTTTATGCTGATGACCACCACTTGAGTACGTTAATAAATGACAGCTTTTAAAATGCATAAATAGCAGGTTTCCCTTTGAATTGTGTTATTTATGTATTTATATTTCATATAACTAAATAAAACAACATATAAAAATTAAAATATTTTTTTAATTTTAAATATTATATACAAAACTTTTACAATAATGCCACTATGAAGTTCAAAAGGGTAAAAATCCCAAGATGGCCATTTAATGTTGCTTATTATGGTGGACGATGGCTCTCATGGAGCTAATCAGTGTCATAGTTCCCTGTGCCCCCCCCCCCCCCACAAAGCCACAGAGCTACATTTAGAACCTTTTTTGCAAAGCCAAGAAAGTGGGGCAGGATCAAAGTTGGATTCCTACCTATTTCGCACGAATAGGTAGCAAAAATATAGCGTTTATTTCCGAACCGGTAGAAATGGCAGCCTAACCATGCCCGCAAACTGGTTCCCTCAGTCACCACTGATGTTGCCGGTATGTTTTTTCACTGGAAAAGGAGGCAGAGAGAAACAAGTTGCCAAGTTACACAATGCGGGGGGGGGGGAATAAATTCCAACTTCAGCCTCCTGGTGGGGCACAAGGCTTTAGGTGAAGGCGGAAGGAACGTTCAACAGCAGGTTGAGTGAGGGGTGGGCGGTGGCATTTTTCTCTTCTCCCAGCCTCCAGAAGCACTCTGCAGGCTTCAGCAGGGCTAGGGGAAGGGGAAAATGCCCCCATTTTTGTGAAAAACAGCCCATTTTTTGCAAAAAAGGGGGGCATTTTTCCCTTCTCCCAGACCTGCTGAAGCCTGCAGAGAGTTCCTGGAGGCCGGGGAGGACAAAAACTTTTTTTCTTACTGGGTAGTTTGCAGGTGCTCACTTAGCTCCGGCGAGGCAGGAGCCCCCCCCCCATCAAAACTTTTGCCACTGTTTTTGTAGGCATGGCTTGGTGTGTGTGTGAGTGATGTCAAATTGGCCAAGCCCACTCAGTCACATGCCCCCATCTAGCCACGCCCACTGAACCGATAGTAAAAAAAAAAAACATCCTTGGGCAGGATGTTCTATAATGAAGTGGCAGCAGGATAGAAGACACTTTTCCGATACCTGAAAAAAAGGTCTGGGGTTTACAGCACAGCTTCCCTGCTTAACATCAAGCATATGAGAAAACTCATGATGTTGGGTTTATCCTTTCAGAGATATTTCCTTATTTAAACAGAGAAACACAATGACCATAAGCAGTTTTCTGCTGGTTTGGTTTTAAAATTGCATGTCATTGTAATGAAAAATGGAGCATTGACATAATTTTGTATATATATCATGGCATTTTGACATTGTTCCCTCATATAACTTGTTCCAGCAATATATGTCGAAGATTATTGACTACTGATACTTCTAAAATCATCATCTTTCTTCAGCACATCACTCAGACCTCTACAGTATACTTGTTGATCTCAAGGTTGTAGCATTAACTGCTATTACCAATAGTATATATTTTTTCTATTTGGTTTTGTAAATGCCTTTGTTAAAATACTAGCAACTGAAGTTAAAATAATTCTTAGGTGCTGCAATCCAAATGAAGTTTAAAGCTCACCAGGAGGAAATGTGCTCATTCTGTGCTTATCTGCATGCAACTGCAAGCTGAGTTTAGCATCTCCCTTAAGTTAACTGATGCAGTTTTATTAAATTTAACATTGATCAGTAAGCAGTGATTGTGAACCTATTCCAAAATAGCTCATCTTCCCAAGCAGATTTTCTCACCTCATTTATCTTTCATGTTTAAAAATTAAATTACAGAAAAAACTTTAAAAAAATTAAAGTGATTTAAAGCAATGCTAAGTGAAAAGTAATAATTAAGTAACATAATTCAATAACTGGAATACTTAATTAAAAGAGATATGGAAGGAACACAGTTGCCAAAAATCTCAGAAATAACTGGCTGTTAAATCAGCAGTGTACATGGAACATATTCTCTAAACTAGATGGATAAAAGTTAGCAAAAATGAAGTCTATGTTTAAACATTTAAATAGTTCCAAAATATTTGAGGTCTCACTTAAAAATCATCATTTCCAGGAACTGTTCATGCAATTATACTGATTTATCCATGAATACGGTGTCCTATAAAGCCTAAGTAAGTAATAAATTAACATAAAAATATTTACACATTTTATAGAAATGATAAACTTCTCCTTGACTGCATATCATTCAAATCATATGCTTTTCTTTCTCTCCTACTTTCACCTTCACTTTTCTGCCAAAGATGCCAACAATTAGTCTGTAATAAGTCAAAAGAAGGTAAAGGTTCCCCTTGCACATATGTGCTAATTGTTCCCGACTCTAGGGGGTGGTGCTCATCACCATTTCAAAGCTGAGGAGCCAGCACTGTCCAAAGAAATCTCTGTGGTCATGTGGCTGGCATGACTAAATGCTTAAGGTGTATGGAATGCTGTTACCTTCCCACCAAAGGTACTTCCTATTTTTCTACTTGCTTTTTTACATGCTTTCAAACTGTTAGGTTGGCAGAAGCTGGAACAACTAACAGGAGTTCAGTCCATTATGCGGCACTAGGGATTCGAACTGCCGAACTGCTGACCATTCTGATCGACAAGCTCAGCATATTAGTCACTGAGCTACTACATCCCTTGTAATACAGTATCTATATCTATACCATCTAGTTAACTATGGAGATTCTCAGTTATCTGGGCCATGGTTGTCCCAAAGATGCTTTTTCAAGAGGAAACTGGACTTTCTATTAAGACCAGAATCTCCATAGACACTTAGTTATGCACTTTGGGATGAAAACCCTTCAAATGGTGTGGGAGTATGAATGGCACCATAAAGTCCAATTGCTTCTTGAAAAAGCACCTTTGGGATTATACCATCTAGGGCTAGATCTAGATTTATGTATAAAACTAATTTATTATGCTATAGGTCTATTGCAATTTCTGCTTTTGTTTTTTATCTATTTAGAGAATAAGAGTAATATATTAATTAAGATGTTGGATTGGCAGCAGGAACCTGATGTTCAGCTGCACCAGTGGTGGGTTGCAGGCGGTATGCCCTGGTACGGGCATACCGGAGCCAGCCCAGAGCACTGGATACTGTTCCGGTACGGTGCTCTGGATGGCCCACCTGCCTGCCTTTGCTTCTTACCTGTGCTTTAAGCTTTTGGCACTTCCGTGCATGCGCACGGCATGTACAGCCCCTGCATGATGCTCCGCTGAGCAGCTGGAGTGCCATGGAGGCTTGCGAAAGCATTGCAAGCAAGTACAACCCATGCGGAACCCACCACTGAGCTACACCCTCAGACATTATTGTTCACTCTTTCTCAGACCAACCTATCTTGCATAGTTGTTATAGTGGGGAAAAACTGGAGGAAATACTGCAGTGAATACTACTTTGAACTCTGAAGGTAAGTAGATAGGTTTATTTGTAAATTTTACAAATCAAATAATCTAAAAAAATAAATCTTACCTGTATTGCTATAAATAGTTTCATATGATTTTTTTTCTGTAATAATAAAATATATTTATGCCTTTTGTTTAAAATCTAAATCTATTTGATAGGCAGACATAGAATATTCATATACATTTGTCATGTGATTAACTGAAAAATTAGTAGTGGAAAAATGAATATTTACACATTGTTTCCCAATGTGTAACCTTTTAGCACTTCAGAGTGATACATTTTCTTTATACATCACTCAGATTCGATAAATGTCATAAATATGTTGTATTTTATTAATATACTGAAACATCTTGAATCCACAAGCAATAGGTTTAGGAAAACAAATGTAACTTCTTCTAGTTAATTTTAGTAAGTTACTTCTAGTTAACTTCTAATTTTGGACAGTACTAGTTAATTTTCTTTAAAAACTCAGAAATTTCATATTGCTATTTTATTTCAGTAGATGATATAAAATGTTCTGTTCTTTCAGAAAATTCTACTGTATTCCAAAATTATAGTTGTATTTATTTTGAGTATGTTATTGATACTTTTTTTTGACACTGAACAAATAGTGACAAGTATTATTCTGAGCATAACAGCAGGAAATAGGAAATAAATATACTTACCTTTCATACAGATGCATAGTGGATTTCTTTTTCATTATTCAGTCTGATAGTAGGAAATCTTATGCACATTGCTTGGTGACATTTGCAAAATCATTCCATGTATAGTTCTGGTGGGAATTATTTATACTGGAAACTTTGTTATACTTAGTGTTTGCTTCTGCATAGTAATAGCCTTATGTTGTACCAATTGTAAATGTATTAATTGAAAACTTTATTACTTGAATTGTTACTTACAAATGTACTTCTAAATAAAACTATTGGAACTCTTCTTAGGTCACCATCTCTGTTCATCTTTAGTGTATATTCTAACCATTACATTTGGTATTTCAGGCTTATGCCTTTCCCATTCTATGGTTCTTGATCTTATTTCTATTGACGTGAAAGAAAAAAAAATAGATAGAGCCAAAGTTCTTATTGGAATTGTAAAGTATTTTCAAAAGTACAATACTGTACATTTAATAGAAAATCTCTGTTAAATTCAACACAGTTTGCAGCAAGACTATAGCTTAATAAGTTTAATGCAGGTGGCTTATGGTTAAGGAAGCCCTTTCTGCACTCATCATAGAAATTCATCCTCTCTTCCTACTCAATGGCAAAGATGCCTATAATATCTCTATCTAACAACTTTTCCCATAATCTAACTCTATTTATCAGTTCAAAGACAGAAGAAATATCAACAAATGATGTATAAAGATTCCTAGACAGCTTTCTATTTCTAGTCATGCATAAAAGAAAACATGTCAGATTCTCAATACCTTTGTACCAGGCCCAGGCACCTGTTAGTTGTATCCACCCTGCAATGTTCCAAGAAATACATTTGATGAAATCTGTATTACCTTTTCTTTTTACTTAATGTATGATAGCTGCAATATCTGCCATCCTGTTGATTCAGCTGATTTGATTGTCTAAGAGGGTAACCTCACCTCCCATATCATGTGTATCCTTGCCAAAGCTATGCTGTCAGTGAAAGACTGACATCCCAGGCTTGATTAAATTGAGGTACACAAGTTTTGCCTTTGTTTCTTATCCCTCACACCAAAAAGTGAAAGGCTTTATTTTATTTTATTTTATTTTATTTTATTTTATTTTATTTTATTTGGATTAAATTTCTGATTGGGCTGAGTAGATATAGTTCATACCTTTTTTAAATGAAAATTATCAGTACTTTTTATCAGTGATGTCATCAAAGTAAACAAACCCACGTGCTGATTACGTCACCAGATCATGCCCCCTAAGCGGAAGTGACGTGCACAGCCCCCACCCTCCGGATGTGACATGCATAGCCCTCCTCCCTGGCTGGGGTGTGCATAATTGACCCCACGTGGTGCAGGTTTCACAAGATCATAACCCTAGCCGGATATGTGTAATGGCCTAAGCCCATCATGATGAGTAGCCCTAACAGATAAGGTGGTGTGCAATATCCTAGCCCTATTTTTCAGATAAGATGTGTTGAAACTTACCCCATCAAGAAAGATGCCAAGACTCTGTGTACATGATTAGTTTAACCCTAGATTAATTCTATGGACATTCAAGGGTGGTGGGAGGGGGGGGGGTTGTGAAATAAAAAATGTTTTTTATTTGTAATCAATCTCCTAAGGGCTGCATTTAAACCCACTTTTTTCCCCAGGTATTTATTTCTAGGCAATATTGGTTTTAATTTTTGTTGAGACATGGGGTCTGCATTTAACCATTTTTTCTCTAAAAGGTATTTATTTCTAGGTAGATTGAAGCCCACCAACAGGAAAACACAAGGAATATTAACAGGAATTAAAATGTTCACAATAGGCAACCCTGCCAGGTTGCATGCAGTGGATAAGCCTGTTCATTCATGCCTGGGATATGCCCTGACATGCCTTACTCGCCCACCCACCCCACTCCTCTGTGATTCTTGGCATGCGCAAGAGACATGTGTGGGACATGCCCGGACATGTCTTACCCGCCCCACCCACCCCATTCCCCTGTGATTCTGGGCATGCACAATAGACATGTGTGGGGCATGTCCGGACATGCCATACCCGCCCCACCCCTCCCCTGTGATTCTGGGCATGCGCAAAGTGCACTTGTCATTACAAGAGCTGGTTAGTTTGCCTTAATTTCAGCAGTCTCTTGAAGATGGCAACCTCTGATTCCAAAGATGTTTTTAAAACAACAGCAAAAGCCAGCATCAAATGCTCTGACACAAGACCCCTGCCACCAGAATGCAACAAACCCTGTTGCAAGGGGTATGATAAAGAAAGTTTTTTATTCAGACCTGTTTTGCAAGGCTGCAGCATGGAGTGTTGTAATTTTAACGATGATGTGCAGAGTACTTACCGGACAGTATGTGAAACAGCGAATGATGCTTCATTATCGCCCTGCAATGGTAAGTAAATATGCTTTTTTATTTATGATGTTGTAAATGACACTGGAGTGGATAACTCACTAACAAGATGCGGTTTATATTTTGCAGACTCCAAAATAATAACTCCTAGACAGCAAACTCTTCAAGACACCCCGATTTTATATTCCAGTGCTATTTGCCGCAGTCATAAAGCTTCTGCAGATTCTTATGATCTAGACTATAACTGGGGTTCTGAGCTATCCCAGAGACCACGCTATCTAAATAGTGAGTTAAAGAGCTGCAATTTGTGTAAAGACTGGTTTGCTTGCAGCTGCGGACATGATTTGTGGAATACAGACTCAACGAATTCTAAAATAGCATGTTATGCACCTCTATATTCTGCTTCTGATAGTGGTGATGAGGGATATTTTTCTGATGGAGGGGGCATGACCCTCTGAACTCTGTATAGCCAATAAAAGATTGTGTTAATGTCAATGCTTGCCCCATTTGTCAGTATTCTTTCAATATAATGAAGCATGAAAAGGTTCTAAGCCATATTTATTATACTCCAGGATATGTAGGGAGTTATGGACGAGTAAATACCCTTTTCCAGGAAGCTAGAAAACATGATAAAAACCTGACCATGAACCAAGTCAAGACGTGGCTGTCAGGGCAAGATGCTTATACACTTCATAAGCCTGCAAGAACTAATTTTCCTAGAAATAAAACAGTAGTGTCTGGCTTAGATCATCAATGGCAGGCAGACCTCATCGATGTCTCCAAAATTTCTAAAGAAAACCATGGAAAAAATACATCTTAGCAGTTATCGATGTGTTATCTAAATATGCCTGGGCCTCCCCTTTATCTGATAAATCAGGGAGGGAAGTTACATCCGCCTTCCGGAATATCTTTAAAACAGGACGTGCACCCTGAAAAATACAGACAAATGCAGGTAAAGAGTTCTTGAATACGGTGCTGAAGAAATTTTTAGCACGTTATGGCATTCATCATTTTGTCACACATAGTGAAACTAAAGCAGCAGTTACAGAGAGGTTTAATAGAACCCTAAAAAACAAACTCTGGAGATATTTCACAGCTAGAAATACCCATCAGTATGTGGACATTTTGGCAGACACTCTTCAGGGGTATAATAGCACTTACCATCGTAGCATTGGGACTAAATTTATCTAACGAAAGGGATGTGTGACTGAGACTTTATGGGGTAAGTTTAAAAAGTAAAAGAAAGGAAAAATGTCTTAAGGAGGGGGATCATGTCAGGGTATCTAGACTGAAGGGTAAATTTGAAAAGGGGTATCAGCAAACCTATATGGATGAGATATTCATCATCAAAGAACTGGGGACAAGGGGGGAAAGAGTGGTGTATAGATTAAATGATTATGCGGGTGACCCGGTAGAGGGGGCTTTTTACTTTGAGGAGCTCCAAAAGGTTCCAGCTGACCAACAGCGTATATACAGAATAGAGAAAATTATCCAAAAAAGAGGACGGGGGAGACAGAGAGTTTCTAGTCAAATGGAATGGCTGGCCAGAGAAGTTCAACAGTTGGGTTAAGGCTACTGAAGTACAACATCTTTGAAATGTCAGATTTTTACATCACCTTCCCCAGCAATGCATCAGCAGCAATTTTTCCCCAAAACAAAAATTCTAATTTTACTATTCAATTAGCGAGATCGTTGGATCTTTCAGGGCCGTGGCAAGTAGGTCTAGCAGAGATACAATATCCACATAGCTGGCATACATTAACATCTCCTGGATATTTTGAAATTGCTAATGAGAGAAAGAAATGGCATTTTTCTTTGAGAAGCGGGTATTATAATAGCATCTGACAACTGTTAGAAAATATGAACAAACTTATATCAAATGGCAAGGATGGACCTAAGACAACCCTACATTATGATTCAGTGGGTCGGAAAATTAATCTTAAAGGAGATGAACCGCATACCATTCTAGTTAGCGGTGAACTTGGACATCTGTTAGGTATGTTCCCTGGATTCAGCACCTTATATGTTTACACAGACATTGTAGAGCTCCAGATAGTAGGTGACTTCTATGTGCCGTTACTACACTGTGTACCTGTGCATGGAGAAGACAATGATTTCATAACTATGACCTATGACTGTCCACATTATGTGCCAGTCAGCAAACATCACATCGATACCGTTACTATAGAAATCAAAACCAACCAGGACAAAAACGTGCATTTTTATCACGGGAAGGTGATTATCAAGCTTCATTTTAGGCCTCAGAAAAGTGAAGGATGGTTGTAAACAAGGAGCACGGGAAACCTCAAGACAATGTGGCTTACTACAGGGCACAAGCTGGGGGCGGCCTTCCAGGCTTCCGAGGAGCCCCCATTATGTACGGAACCGGTTTAGGAGGGTTGTTCCGTGGACTTTTTCAAAAACCAATGCCTTTTTTGAGACGAGGATTAGAAATCATAAAACCGCATGTGAAATCTGCTGCCAAAAACATCGCCAGAGATGTTGCGGGACATCTTGTATCCCGTGTTGTTGAGAATGGGCAGGATGGATCAGGGCTGGCCATAGCCAGGAAGAATTACGCATCGGGCCCGCCTATTCGGTTTAAAAAGAGAAGATTTGTGAAAAAGCCCCATCATACCAAGAGGAGACATGTGCAGAAGAGGAAACCCTGTGACAAGGAAGACATATTCTAATACATTATGTCATTTATTCATTCTGCTTCAGAGGAATGTGTCAAATCTGAACTGGATCTTTTTCAACTGGCGCCTACACAGACCAGTATTGAAAACAGTACTTATATTGAGATCCCCCATTTATCAGCGCTAACACCCAACGGACCCCTGGAATTTTTCATCACGGGGCATGGTGAGCATTACACAGATTTAAACAACACCCTCCTGTATGTGAGTTGCAAGATTGTAAAAGCGGACGGGTCGGATATTGATGATGGGGCAAGGGTGGCCCTGATCAGCTACCCCATAGCATCTCTGTTTAACCAGCTGGATGTTACCTTGGGAGATTGACTCATTACCCAGAGCCATCATTGCTATTCATATAGGGCCGTAATTGAACTGATTCTCAACTTTGGTGGTGATGCATTGGGCACCCAATTTACTTCTGGGGGGTTTTACAAAGATGACTCAGATCTCATGGAGAGTACTCTACTGACAGCGGCTGGGAACTCTGGTTTCAAAGCAAGAGCAAGACACACGACCGGTAGTCGAAAATGGGACTTGCTTGGGCCTCTGCATAGCGATCTGTTTTTTCAAGACAGACTGCTAATTAATGGCATAGATGTGAAAGTCAAACTCACAAGAAGCAGAAATGAATTTTGCATGATGAAGGATGGCAATGAGAATTACAAAGTGCAACTCCTGGCAGCTTCTCTCTTTGTAAAACATGTGAAAATAGCCCCGGGAGTGCGCCTTGGCCATGCAGAAGCTTTGCTAACCGCCAATGCCAAATACCCCATTGATCGAGTGGGGATGAAGGTTTACAGTATTCCCACAGGTAGTCTTGTGTGTAATCAGGAAAATCTATTTCTGGGTCAACTGCCTAAACAATTAGTGATTGGGTTTGTGGACAATGTAGCTTTTAGTGGGGATTATGAAAGAAATCCATTCAATTTTCAACACTGCAATGTCAATTTCTGTGCCCTGCATTGTGATGCCGAACAGATCCCCGAAAAGCCTCTTCAGCCCGATTATGAGCATGGTCTTTTTGTGAGAGAGTACATGCAGATGGTGCAAGCAACAGGCAAAGGCATGAAAGACAGACCGATGTTAATCAGCCGGGAAGAGTTTAGCCGAGGGTATACTTTGTATTGTTTTGACTTGAGTCCTGATCAGGGATGCTCTGAGCACTATTCATTGATCAGGAGCGGCAACCTCAGAGCCGAAATTAGATTTGCACAGCCCCTCCCCAACACCGTTAACATGATACTCTATGCAATCTTTGAAAACCTTGTTGAAATAAGTCACACAAGGAATGTACTTTTTGATTATATGTGAGTATGGACACACAGCAGCTCCTCCACTTGTTCTCTGGAAATAAGGCCTTTCTAGGGGTCTACCCTTGTGACCTGTTACCCCAGAGACAGATCACCAAAAGACCTTTTGGATTAATCATAAATACCCATCCTCACACTCTTCCTGGGGAGCACTGGCTGGCCCTCTACTGGCTGGCCCTCTACATCTCCAGGATATGGTGAATTTTTTGATTCTCATGGAAGACCTCCCGATAGCCATGACTTTCCTGATACCATAGTGATGTTTTTGGAGCAGCAAGCTGAGAAGTACACATTTCACCAATGCCAATTGCAACACCCCAGTGCTGTGACCTGCGGACAACACTGTGCATTTTTTCTGCTGAACCGTACTAAAGGAGTGACCTATGAAAATATTTTAAAGATGTACTCCAATGCAGATATTAAAAATGATCAAATGGTAAAGCTGTTTGTAAAAACTATAAAGGTGGGGAGGGGGCTTGGACCCTGTAACCGTCACCAGTGCATGCAGGCATGCATGCCTTACTGTAAAATAAAGAAAAAGACTTAAATGTTTAATGTTCACTGTGTTTTTATTCATTTTAAAAATTGAGCCAGTCACCAAACCTGAGCTGACTTCTAGGTTTTATTGTCCAAGGGCTAGTGGGTGTGCCTGTAAACATAGTCTTCTGAGCCCCAAAAGGTGCTGTCATAACAGAGTCGGGGCTAGCAGCAGTTTCATCCTTAACAACCAGAGTATCTTTCAACTTTTCTATTTGCTCTTTAACAGCAGTAGACCCCAACACAGAAGTTGGAACATTCACTTCAGCCATAGCATTCATAAAATCATCCCATCCTTTAGGTTTCCGCTTCTCAGTAGGGGCTCGGTGTTGCGAGGCACCTTTCACCAAGTCTAAAATATTAGTACCGGGAATAGGTACACCTTTGTATAAAAAGGTACCCCGATCATCCCAGGTTGAAACGTCCTGATGTTGTTTCATTTTGTTCAGCAAAAGTTCTGCATTTTTCCTATAACAAGCGCTCACACCGCTTAGGATATCATCCATAGCGATGGTCTGTGGAGTTCTTTGTGGTGGCTGTTCTGGTAATGTTGGAAGTGGCTGAGGCTCCCCCGGTGGATAAATGAGATTCAGTTTGTCCTTTTCAGACTCATTTTGCCTGGTCAGTCTTAGATACCTCTGCAGTACAGAATTGTAGAGCTTAATCTTGTCATCCTCACTCAAATCATGCCTCTGAAGTATGTTCCGCATCTCATCATCCAACCAGTTAGTGGCCCTAGTCCCCATAGTAGGCGTCCTGCCCTGTAGCTGCTCCATCTGATGTCGCGACACCAGATACATTTTCTCTGCATGTTCCATGGTTTACCCTGCTAACAGGCTAGTCAACAGAGGAATAGCAGCCCCTAGCAAGGGACCTATAAAACTGCCCGACTGAAGTATGATCTGTTTCTTCTTTTTGAGTGAAACCTTTCTATCACTCAGCTTTTTAATGACACCCTTCTTACTCTTTAGAGACCGGAATTGTGAAGGTTTCAGAGGAAGATTTCCTTTTAGGGTGTTCAGTGCTATTTCTGCTATTGACCCCACCAGGTAATTATCAGCATTGCATAAAATGGCTTTTCTCTGTCTTGGTCCGGACTTTACTAAGATTTTTAAAAGCCCCCAATTTCTACGTAACCTCTCTGACATCTTAAATGAACTAGTTCTAAGATAACTGGGCTACAACTTTTTACTCTTCTTTTTCATTGTGTAAACAGTAGGCCAATCAGGGGGGAATAGTCCCGTTCTTAGCCTATAGGATTCTGGAGTGGTGGCTGACAAATCTACTAATAGGTACCCGTGTGGTTTGCGAGTGGCATCTTGGAATACTTCTAAAAAATACTTTGTGTTAGTGGGATACATCTGCCTGGCCAGTGTGACAATTTGCATTTGATCACGGGGGCTTCTGAATAAAACCAAATATTTGGAATTCAGAGCTATTGTCCTCATTTTCTTACCTTGAAAAAACAGATTTTGTAATATGAGAATAATGCTCAGGTTTCTGTGATGAACGTACTGTGTAAAAGCCTTCTCTATTTGGTCGCTGTCACCAACAGATGCCATGAGATCATCTATCACAGCTAGAGTTATTTGATTTGGCGGAAACAAAACATCATCTTCAAAAGAAGATGGAAGACCTTCCATAAACTTAATATAAGGGAATTTATTAAGCAGTTCTTTGTACAGAGGTTGCCAACAGCTATAAAACCATATAATATTTTGAGGACTTTGAGACAATACCCCATCACCATTTTCTAACATTTTTTGATAAAAAAAGATTTACCAGAATTGGACGGCCCACTTATAATACAGGAAAAAGGGTGTACAAATTGTGCAATGTTTTCCATAATCCTTAATAACCGTAAGACAGTGTACAGTAATCCTCACTCTTTAATAACCTTTTATTATACACAACTTTTAAAGTTTTTCAGAGGACCCTCGTTTCTAGGGTCCACTGTTTCTTAACCCTGACAATTCCCTACTGTTCTACACTGATCTCTTTTTTTCTCTTTGCATCAGGCAGACAATAATCATCTACCAAATCTTTCAAACTGTCAAAGTTAACTTTACTGCCATTACCACAATTTAGCGTGATACCCTTCACTTTTACCACTGATTCACCATTGGACAAAGCATAAGCATACGTTTTGGGGCCGGCTGCAACAAACTCTGTTATTGTAGTGTTTGGTGGAATTTTGCTTGTCAGTTGTCCTAAATAATCACCCAAAGGGGGTGTCCATGCCCCCTCTCTACTTACAAAGATGACTGAATCAGTGTCATGGTACAGACACCTATTGCCCAGCCCCTCCAGTAGTCTGTATAATTCTAGCCATGCATAAGCGGTCGTAAAGCTGCAATGAATACATTAGTGCATGAGGATTTGGTGGGTTGGTTCTTGGCTGTTTTCCACGTCACGACAGCTGTCTCTGTATCTACAAACTCACATGAAGAAACATCATAATAGGGCACAAAAAGATATTTGAATAATTCCTCAGATTTTATCACCACTGATGTGGTCAGGTGATTGGTGCTCTGGCCAAACTTGCCCCACAATGAATTTAAAAAGAGTTTGGCAATCTGTCTTTTGGCAGGATTTACTTCAATGTGGTCACGTCATAAATGGACCCCTTCTATCTTTTCGTAATCCTGAATATATTACTCTTTATCCTGATCTGTTTTACACCATTCAGGGTAACCACTGGCCTCCTGTTTCTGTCTGAGATGCATGTTCATATATCCTGAAAATAGCTCATTTGAAGTTCTTTCAAAATGCCAGATCTCATAGATTTCAACAATTCTATAACCTTTTTCTAAGGCTACATTCAATTCAACAGTACACCATGTTCCCATCAGAGCTCTTTCCTCATCACTGTGTTTACAGGGGGAGATTTGCAGTTTTTCTGTGCAGGTTGCGCACAAACTAAACATTAATTTGCCCCCTGATTTGTGAGGTAGGACTGGGAAATAGAGATTCCTTGGCGGGTACACTTTGACTTTGACTAGCCCCAAATATTGCTTTATGTCCCCAAAGTTTTGATAGATGATTTGAGGGTGCCCAATTGGATACTCCTTGGTCTTATTCACAAAAGGGTACAAACTGGTGAAATCGTAGTATAAGATTTGTTCACCAGGTTTTGGTTTGTAGTACAGGCATGTAGCATTTGTTCTACCACCAAAAAAAGCATCTCGAGGATTCAAAGGAGCTGGAAGCTTATTCTCAACTAAAAACTGCTTCAAAGAGGTGTCATCCTCCAACATGGCACGCCACTCATGTTCCCAGATGCAGCGCACAGCATAACCCTGTGACCTGAGGTATTCTTCTTTAATCCTAGTACGGCTGTGCAGGCTACCATATGTTGAATCAAGTAATTTGTTGAAGTCTTTTTCAGAGTAGCAGACAGGACACCCATGAAAAAAAAAACACTTGAAATTCAAAAGCTGTGGGGGTTCCATTTACGACTGCAAAACCATCCAAAAAATATTTGCCCACTTTCTTTTCACCGCCCTTCAGAGCATGTTGAATATTGAGCTTCTCAGTGTGCTCTATATACAACAACCATTGAATCGCTGGAGCCGAATACCTTTTCTGTGTATTGTGATAATTGTCCAAAGGATCTAAAGCAATGGTATTACTTTTCAAATACATGAACAGGTACTGCACCATGCAGACAGATGCCAATGTGATATATTGGAAGGGGTCAATGCATTGAATCTCCTCAACAATATCCAACCCGACCCCACTGTGGTACTCACGCTCAGTCATTTTCATCACCTGATCCCTAAATCGAATACAGGCCTCTCTTAATATATCTACATCCTGTCTGCAATAGTAAGCCAGAGCCTTCTTTAGTTTAAACACAGTACCTATATTAGCAGTGTGCCATTTCAGGAATTCTTCTCTCTCCCCGGGCATCATAGTTTCTGGGCTGTAATACTTGGTTTCAGGGAGTGGTCCCACATAGTCTTGATTGGCCATTGTATTGAACAAGTGAGGGAAATATCCTTTGCAGCCTTGAAACCCCATAGCTTTGGGTAATTTGGATAATTTAAGTGGTAAAAATGAGAGGCTATCAATAAACCAAATCTTATAGTCTGGAAGGGTGATACACAGTAGTTTCCCCCCCTGACTTATAAGTTGAACCCTAACCTTTTACGGATCAGCTGCCTCAGTACAAGGTATCCATCATAACCTTTGGAGTTGTGTGCAATAAAAGTACATCCTTTAAACTTATGATTTATAAATGTCTTTATAAACTGCTCCAGGCATCTAACACCATAACAATTCCACCTCACAACATCTTTATTGTCCTCATCCTTCAACATATCCCTGGCACATGTATAATTAGGTATGTGGGTGCCTGTTTCTTGGCAGCATTCAAAATCATAAATAATGTATCTTTCGCCAATTTGTGGTCAATCCAACGATTTTAGAAAGCATAAATGACCTTCCAAGCTTTCAACCTTCTCAGAGCACTGCCCACATTTGACTTCCTTGCACTTTTTGTGGGGGGTAAAGACATAAAACCCACACGTTTCACAATATTCTTTAGTCTCACACTCAACTTTTCCCTCCTTAGCGAGTTGTGTGTGTCTTTCAGCACATTCCTTAGACCAACAAGGCCCTTTGCACCTACAGAACAGCACCTTCTCCACCTCAACCTGCTGACATTCTTGCTTTAGGCATGCTCTGCAAATATATTGACACCCATGACTAAATTTGTGGTGGTAAGCCATGTGGCAGAATTTACAGAAATAGCCTTCGCCCAGAAAGCCCTTGATATTTTTGATGCCATAGTAATACTTGTCATGTAATAATATAAATACTATTTTTTCTTGCTGCGGGTGACCTGTAACAAAAAAACGCCACCCGTCCTGCATGTAAAACAAGATCTTTATAGTGACCCATAAATGTTTTTCAAAGATGTGTACCTGAGAAAAGTCAATCCTGTTTCCTGTGGAAATACCCAGTCTGCTGTGAAGTTCCCCGGCCCTGGTAATAATTTCTTGCTTTCTACCATCAGAACCAATCAGACAGAGCAAACAGCTGGCAAAACAAAGAAATTTGCCTTCCACATTGAAATCTACTAGATGCTGTCTTTTTTTTCTCCAATACTCTGGTGAGCAGCAAAGTATTTAACTTCCTAAGCCCTCCTCCCTCCTTGTTCTTCACGATGGTAACCACTAATTGCAAAATACCCCCCCCCCCAATATCTCAGCCTTACTTTGAAGCAGATTTTCAACACTGGTCAGAAAATCATCAGCATTTAAATCATTCATACACCTCCTATGAGAAAAGAGAGGATGGTTTAACCCCTCTGCATCCAACCGTAGTTGAACAAAATCATTTGGGCCAATGTTCATGGCTACATTATTCAAAATAATCTGTAACACATTATGAATGGCCACTATAGCAACTACAAAAGATCGGATTCGGTCAAGATTAACAAATCTGTATCGCTGATAGTATTCCACAGCTCTAAAATTCCAGATAGGATTTTCCCATGCCTGCACCATATCCAGATAAACATTGTTCACATTTTGAGAGTTTACAGAGCTAGGAGCTTGTAGCTGTGACATAGAATGGCATGTATCTTCTTCTGGTTGAGAGATAATCATAGAATCACAACTAACACTGTCTGCTGGGGATTCAGGAAGTCCGGCGCCATGCATTTTTGCTTTTTTGCAGGACGGCTCTGATTAAACAAACAAGCAAAGAAACAAAAAAGTTATCACCAACATTCCTAATAAACACACACACACACACACACACACACACACACACATTTAGTTTCTAAAAAATAATACTAATAGAGTTATAGTTGGATAAAATGCTAGATATTATACCTCCTAAAGGCCTTCGTGCTGTGTGGCTTGTGGAAGGTTGAGGGTTAAGGTTATGCTGGGGCCCCTGGGGTTCTGCAGGAATAGTGAGATCCACAAATGCCTGATCGTCCACCCATTCTGGAGGAAAATAAAACCGCCCCCCAATAGTCAGAATTGTCGTAGAATGTTTATAAGAATCTAAATATATGAAAGTATGAAAGATAAATACCTTCATATGCCCTCAAACATTCTGAGTCTGTCAATTCATTCTAATGAAAAAATCAAACAAACAGTCAAACAAACAAGCAAGAAAGCAAGAATGTTATAAACACTTTTTACATCTAACAAGGGATCAGTGCATAAAAAAAAATATTAGCCATTCATCTACTTACAATTGTAACACCCATCAAACATTCTGAGTCTGTCAATTCATACTAGTGGGGGGGGGAATTCAATCAAACAAATAAGCAAGCAGACAGACAAGAACGCTATAAAAACCATTTTGCATCTAAGTGTTTCAAAATTAGGCATAAAATTACTTACAATAGTAGATTCCATTCTGAATAGGGGTATTCTTAGCAGTTCAAATTGCTCCAGAGGTATGGTTATGCCAGAAACCAGTAAACATGATAGACATGTATAGTCTCCTGCTTTTATACACCTTAGTGACGTCACAAATTAATCACATCAGAAAAGGGGAGTTCTTCACACCTTTTGCAAAAACTGCCCACCCTGCCTACCTGGAAGATGCATTTGAATAGAAGCTAATGTAGCAAATTAATCACATCAGAGTTGATGAGTTCTTCACACCTTTTGCAAACACTGACCAGGCCCCCCCAACCAGCATAGGAAATCCTGAATAAATAATATCACATGAGCTTTAATTAAACTGTATATCTGTGTTTAACATCGGACAAGTTTAAACAGAAGGGTCAGCAAAAGAAAAAAAACATAATACACCTTTCATATGTTTTGTAAAGCACATTTTATTATAAATTTCATAGCTTTAACAGTTTCTTGTAATTAATTTCTGTTACATTCTGGCATATGATCCTCTTCAGAGCCAATGGCAGTTCAGTTTCAATCTTTGACATTAATGACAGTGGTTTATGGCTCTTCTCGATACACTGTATGAATGTCTTGAGATCGTCAAATGTATCCTGGGTGAAATATAATTTATTCACTTTGTCAGTAATACTGATGATGACCCAGAGAACATGCGGCATAGAAAGCCGAATACATAAGCTGTTAATAAGTTCTGTTTCACTGTTTCCATCCACATTATCTTCTGATTTTAAACATCCCATTAAACAATGATGTATTATTTTAATAACACACGCTTTCAGAACTTGCGGCATGCTGACATTTTGAGGCTCCACCATTTCTAAAACAGGAAATAAGGTAGAATTAGATTGGGTGTTTCAACTAATCAAAATACTGTTTTCTTAATTTTTATATTGACTTACCATTTGATATTTTGCAGAATCTGCAATAACAAAGCTTTATATTCTCTTCAATGAAGCCAAGTCTTTTTCTTATTCTATGCCCATGCTTGGGAGATTTGGGGATCAAATTTATATCAAACAAATCCCCTTCTGAAGTTGCCATATAGGGTTTGTTGCATTCTGGTGGCAGGGGTCTTGTGTAAGAGCATTCGATGTTAAAAACATCTTTGGAATCAGAGGTTGCCATCTTCAAGAGACTACTGAAATTGAGGCAAACTAACCAGCTCTTGTAATGACAAGTGCGCCTTGTGCATGCCCAGAATCACAGGGGAGGGGTGGGGCGGGTATGGCATGTCCGGACATGCCCCACACATGTCTATTGCGCATGCCCAGAATCACAGGGGAGTGGGGTGGGTGGGCGAGTAAGGCATGTCAGGGCATATCCCAGGCATGAATGAACAGGCTTATCCACTGCATGCAACCTGGCGGGGTTGCCTATTGTGAACATTTTAATTCCTGTTAATATTCCTTGTCTTTTCCTGTTGGTGGGCTTCAATCTACCTAGAAATAAATACCTTTTAGAGAAAAATGGTTAAATGCAGACCCCATGTCTCAACAAAAATTAAAACCAACATTGCCTAGAAATAAATATCTTCTAGGGAAAATGCAGCCCTTAGGAGATTGATTACAAATAAAAAACATTTTTTATTTCACAACCCCCCCTCCCACCACCCTTGAATGTCCATAGAATTAATCTAGGGTTAAACTAATCATGTACACAGAGTCTTGGCATCTTTCTTGATGGGGTAAGTTTCAACACATCTTATCTGAAAAATAGGGCTAGGATATTGCACAACACCTTATCTGTTAGGGCTACTCATCATGATGGGCTTAGGCCATTACACATATCTGGTTGGGTTATGATTTTGTGAAACCTGCACCACGTGGGGTCAATTATGCACACCCCAGCCAGGGAGGAGGGCTATGCACGTCACATCCGGAGGGTGGGGGCTGTGCACGTCACTTCCGCTTAGGGGGCATGATCTGGTGACGTAATCAGCACGTGGGTTTGTTTACTTTGATGACGTCACTGATCAAAAGTACTGATAATTTTCATTAAAAAAGGTATGAACTATATCTACTGGGATGCTATTTATTATAAAACTGAATATATTTGGTGAAATGTTTATGGCTAGCAGAACACAGCCTAATTGAAGGTGCTAATAGAACAGCAAAACTAATTCCTTTATCCATTGGTATACAGCCTTTTACACAAAGTCTTAGCAAATTAATAGTAATCTTTATGTCCATTATGAATTAATGATTCTATTAATGCTGTACTCTTCTGGAATTCAACTCAGACCTTTCTTGAGAAAAATAGATTACTTTACTGCTTATAAAACATTTTAGGAAAAGAATTCCAGCAATGACTCAATATTGTTACAGAAGAAAGGTTATAAACAAATAGCCGAAGCTAATTAGACAGAGGTGTTATCTAGCCAGGTTAGTCTGTTATATATTCATTCACTGTTTGACAGGGTGCCTCTCTATTTGACTTTTAGAAGAATGTGGCAGTTAGTATGTTTATAGAGTTGAAGGAATAGCAGCATGTACACAAGTAGAGTTCAGCTTCAAAGACATGCCTGAGCTGATGCATAAAAGTATTGTAGAATCATCCAAGAGTACTTAAAAGGACAAGTTCATTGTTCTAAATAAAAGCTAAAATGCAAGAATCAACATTGGCAATATTTTTTCTTCTTCTCATCACAGTACATATAAAGTTTGTGAAACTATTGCTCATTAAACCCAATTATGTGTCGACTACATACCTGTTTTTATTTTTCATGTGCAGAAATGACTATTATTACTTTTATAATTCTAAATAAACAGTAAATCTTGCTGTTGAGAATATTGAAATGTCTATTTTTTCCAGCTTGATTTCAGATTATTCTATCCATGCAAGGCAGGAAAGGAAAATGGGGGGGGGGGTCAAATCTCAAACAATCATCATGAATTACTGCTGGTTCTCTGAAAAGTTCTTAGACTGCAAAATGAAGGCAGCTAAGAAGCATACTCTGATGGAATAGGAAACTTGGAGGAAATATTGGAAAGGATTAGGTCTGTGTTAAAATTGTCAGGGAAAAAGGAAAAAAATGGGGAAAATATGTTGTGAGCAGGCACTATTCATTCATTCTCAGTGGCAGGCACAGCTGCAAAGAAATGCTAGCTAACTAGTTCATCAGATCCTTTGCTATAATTACCTTATGACCACAAGATTTGGAATTACCCTACACATAACACCTGTGAGGAAGAAATTTATTTAATCATTTACTCAAAATTGGGAAGCTAAGAATGGCAGTTGCAAGAAGAATTAAGAAAACTATAGAGGTGTGTGTGTGTGTGTGTGTGTGTGTGTGTGTGTGTGTGTGTGTGTGTGTGAGAGAGAGAGAGAGAGAGAGAGAGAGAGAGAGAGAGAGAGGGAGAGAGAGAGAGAGAGAAACCAATATTTAGTTGGTGAGAGAGAGAATTTAATTTAGCTATTTGGAAAATAACTGTGTACACAGAGCTGAGAAAATGGACAATTCAATTTATGTTTAGTGAGAAGTTTCAAGGGAAAAAAGCCAGAATCTCTTCTAATGTGGGATGTTAGAATAATTTACTGTTTTCTTAGTAAATGAAACATTAAAAATTGGTACTGGACAATACTTATTTTTCCTTCTGATAATGAAAGTTTTAATATTAGTTCTTTTTAGATTACCTTGTTTTACAGCTGGAGCTATTTATTTAATAGCCACCTGACAATTAGCTAAAAAGAAAGATACTCATTCTATAAATAAATATATGTTGGGGAGATTGTACATAAAGACAGGAGTTACCTTGGATTCAATTCAGTATCATTTATAACAGTAAGTATATAATTAAAATGTTTTTGAATTATACATCACTTCATCCCATTCCCGGGCCATTTTTTGTGACAATTCAACACCACAATATCTATGAAAATCAATATCCTCTATTGGTTTCTGCTACAATGAGAACAATAGGGTGTCCTGCTTAAACAGATGGTTGGACTAGAAGACTTCTAAAATTTGTTCCAACACTGCTATTCTATGTTTTTTTTTTATTTCCCCCATAGGACCGGGCATAAAATAATGATAAAGGGAATATTTATGCCACATTATTTGTTTTGTGGCCCTAAGTTATCTTATGTTTTATCTATGATACAACCAACAATTATTTACCAAACTACCACAGAATAATTTCATAAACGAACACTAGTAAGCATTCACTGATTGGGCTCTTTTCAGAAGGGAATGGGACAAATTGCCACAGCCAACTTACTGCAGCCAATTCAGCATGACCAACTCACAGAGGCCAACTTGCTGTGGCCAAATCATCACAGTCAAGTTGCTGTGGGACAACTCACTGCAGGACAACTCACTGCATGACAGTTTAACAATTCTATTTAATTATTTAAAATAAATAAACATTATTTTAATTTTTGCCATTCACATTTCATTTTGTCCCTCCTTTTGCATCCTTTCTTTAATGATTCTATTTCACCATTTTTTTTATATTAGTGTAACTCTTGTCCCGTCCCAAGTTGTCCTGTGGCAAGATGGCCAGGGTAAGTTGTCTTGCAGCGAATTAGCCATGGCAAGTTGCTCATGGAGAGTTGGCTATGACGAGTTGGCTGTGGAGATTTGTCTTAGACCCTTTCAGAAAGCTAGTATGTGATCTCTATTTGGAAAATAATCTTGTTTTCTTTATTTGATTTGGGAGGTTGTTGCCTTTCTAATTTTTAGAAATAAGAATTTGTTTCAATCAGTTGCTATGCAGGCATGAATATATGCATCCTAAGTCATGTATTAATTATTGTTTTTTTTCATCTGTGTAGTTATAAATATATAATTCAATCTTCCAACAGCTGGAAAAAAACTATTTTTATTACTATGTGTATGACCTTAACAACATTTTTCTGCAGTTCAAGTATCTTTCTTTTTCATTCCTACTGTTGTACATTTCATAACACTATGTGAAGAGTAGTGTTTTGTTTAGGCTACTATTTGGTCTTCATTATTTATGTTGTATTCCTTCTTTTTCTCCCTGCAAACTAGAATTATAGTTACAAATATGTCACTTTTATTTCTTCTGTTGAGTGCAGAGTGTTAAATTATTATATAGATGAAATACTCTGCAGTTTTACGTGAACTATTTTGCAAATAATGCCAGTTTCTATTAATATTATCGTGGCATTTATGAGTTTGCCAGGACAATTGAATTATTGGAAAAGAGGGAAGGAAATTATTTGTCTATTAAATGTTTTTATACTAAGTGTAAAGTCACATCTCAACGAGTTTGCAACAATAGTAAAAATTATTAACATGCAGCAATAAAATTTGATAGGGAAAAATAATGCAATAATAAATATATTGAACAGAAAAGCAAAGTAAAACAAAACCATTCATCCATTACCACTCACCTAAAGAAATTCAAACAGGCAAATAAAAAGTGAAAAATCTACCTTTCATACAAATTTTGTTATTATCAATTGTTTACTTAGTATTTTAAACTCTTAGCTTTATAAATTTATAATGTTTTGATTTTAACTGCTTGAAAATCCCATTACTGAGCTTTGGTGCTATACCAATTAAATAATTAATTAAATATCAAGACATCATTATAGACAGCAGGCATTTCCACAGAGAAGACTTACAAAAAGTGATATTTGTGCCTTATAATAGTTAGACAAATCTTTGAAGCTAGCAACATCAGGCAAAAAGTACCACACAATTCTCTGAATCCATGTGTTTGTCCACATTGGTTAAATAAAATAAGTCAAGTTGAAAGACCACTGTCCACTCTCTTAATTGTTTTTTTCATGTTTTTATGGATATTTTCTAAGCTTCCTATTCATTGTGTGCAACAGAAAAAGCCTGGGTTTAAAAAATTCTACTGAGTCCTATCAAATTTTCCACATGTACAGCTATTTTAATACTCTGAACATTTCATCATGAACTAAACATTCAAGGACAAAGAAGATAAGAAAGCATTATACAAAGGAAGCAAACATATTAATACAAATATTATAAATGTACATAAACTTGATTTAAAAATTCTCTGTTTATATTGATAAAAAGCTGTTGTGGCCCAGCAGGAGCCGTTGGAGCTGCCACCAGACTCCGACAGCGAGAGGCCCTATGAGTCGGCTCTGGAGGATGTGGAGGACCCTGGACAGGGTTCGTACTTCGAGCAGGGCACAGAGAGGCTGGTTCACCACCAGGAGGCGCCTGAGCCTTGGACCAGTGGGGAGGAGACAAGGGAGTGTGATCTGGATGTCATGCATTGGAGTAGTGGGGAGCAGACAAGGGAGTTGGTCCTGGATGCCTGGCCACAGAGAGCTAATAGGCGTGAGGAACAGTTATGCAGTTACAGGAGATAATTGCACTCAGCTGGTGGTAATTAGGCTCCTCTCAAGATTATAAAAGGAATGATTGTACACATGCTCGTTGCAGGAATCAACATATTTCCTATGGCTGGAGAACTCTCATGGCTAGCTTGGCAGGCTGGATTGCTGCCAAGGTTAGTCTGTGCTGGATTGCTGCCAAAGTCTGGACTGTGCTGGATTGCTGCCAAGGACTGGTCTGTGCTGGATTGCTGCCAAGGACTGGTTTGTGCTGGATTGCTGCCAAGGGCTAGTCTGTGTGTTAATAAATCTTTGAAGTATCTTTGTCTCGGCGTGCTTTGGTGTAGGATGAGGGGTGTCAGAACAAAAAGCTAATTAATTTTGTATGATTTGCAAATAAATTGAAATAAATGAGTATTACTTATATATTTATTGCCATGTTTCCTCAAAAATAAGACCTATCCTGAAAATAAGGCATAGCTTGATTTTTACATGAGTGCCTAATATAAGCCCTACCCACAAAATAAACCCATTCCATCCCATTGTCTGGTTGTACGAAGCGAGGCGAAGTGCATGATTAAAAATAAACATTGGTTATTTGTATGAAAATGAAAAAAAAACTTTATTATAAAAAAAGCTAGGGTGTGGATGGAGCTTCCCCACAAGCCCCACACCCACTTACCTTAGGACTGCCACAGCCAGGCGTCCCATGCCCTGATACCTGTCATGCCATTGTCTGACTTCTTCTGCAGCTGCTTGTGGGCTCTTGGTGTTGGGCTTTCAGAGCTGGCTATGATGGTCCTAAGGTAAGACAGCCCCTCCCCCCCAAAATAAGATCTGGTGCTTATTTTGGGGCCCAAAAGAAAATAAGACCAGGTCAATGACTTCTGGAAGTTTATAATACAGCTAAAAACAAGTGATTAATCTTAAAATGGTTAAAAGATAGAATAAAAAGTAAAACTAAAAGTAAATATAAATAAAAAATAAAGATAGCATGTCATATAATATCCAAATTATTATTATAAAATCATTATAGTCATTACATGGAGAATTCTGTAGCTACCTCCACATTTTCTAACAGGGCATAGGAGAATTTCTACATACTTTCTAATCATTCACAAATAGAGTGAAGATGATCCATGGCTGTTTTCATTTCTTCTGATCTAAACAGCTGAGAACATGGAGTGAAAATTATTTCCTCACTGCAAGTTGTCACAACTCTGGCAGCAATAAATCATTCATTCTCTTCTCTACCTGAAAAGGAAAGGTAAAAAACAGAAAACAGAGTAACCCAGAACTCTACACCCAAGCCCAATCATTTTGAATAGTAAAAGAAAACTAAAATTTTAACAACTTTATTTAAATATTTTTGTTAGCATCTTTGTCTTCTGTGTATTGTTAATTACTACTAATTCACCATTTTTAAAGATTTGCCCATTAATGTTTCAGTTCCCTTTAAAGAATCTCCCAGAACCAACACCAAGTCATCTGAAAAATCCCTTTACTTAAAAGTTTCTTTTTAAACTTTATTCCCATGACCCTCTGATCTTGTCGTATATCTCTAGCCAGTATTTCTAGAATCAAAATAACAAAAGAGGAGACAGTAGCATTGCTATCTTGATCCTTTTTTATATCTCATCGGGTTTTCAGTGAAGTGTAAATCGATCCTATCCATTTTATAAAGTTCTTAATTCCTATCTTCCAAAATCTTGAACAAGGAAGCCCAGTTAAAATTGTCAAAGGCCTTCTGTTCATCTAAGAAAATCAATGTGGCTTATATTATGTTGCTCCAAATATTCAAAATGTCCAACACATTTCTAACATTGTTCTTTAACTTCTTATAGGTAAAAATCCAGATTGATTCTCATGAATAAATTATTGCAAAATTATGTTTAATCTATCATGTAGAATCATTGTGAAAAACTTTGTCAGTATTAAATAATGATATGGTCCTGAAGTTTCTTGTTAATGTCAAATCTTTCAAATCTTGACACCCTTTTTAGGACTCTCTAAGTGTCTGGCATTTTTCATCTCTATACGATAGTGTTCATTGTGTTTTGTAAGTGTTGAAAAAATTGTAAAAATTGATCCTAAGACATGTACAATAAGAACCTGATGCAGAGATTTTTCCTAGTTTAATAGCAATAATATCTAGACATAAACTGCTTCATAGTGCTTTACAGCCCTATACAAGTGGTTTACAGAGTCACCATTGCCTCCAACAATCTGGGTCCTCATTTTACCCACCTTGGAAGGATGGAAGGCTGAATCAACCTTGAGCCATTCAGAATCAAACTCCTGGAGTAAATAGTGAGTTAGTCTGCAGTAATACATTCTAACCACTAGAACACCACTGTTCCTAATCTTTTTGATAGTTTCAGAGATTTTCATTATTATATAAATTCATTTTTAATCTGTATCTTTTTTTCTGTAATACTTGGTAAATTTTGTTTCTTTATATATTCATCTATTTCTTCTAGTGATATGCCACTTTTTTCTATTAATTGGAATAATATTGATATAATACCTTTTGTATAGCTGCATTGTCCACCAATACTGTATCCCTTTCGTCTAATTCCTATATAATTCTCTTTTCTTTACTTTTTTGTAATTTATATGCAGGTCATTTTGTTAGTTTATTTACAAAGGTGTTTTTTATTTTTGTTTTGCTTTACAAACTAATTTATTTCCATTTTTATTTTCGTTAATACAGATACTTCTTATTTTTTTGAGGCTTGTCTGGAAATTACTTTAATTCTTCTTTTTTCTTTATTTTAAAACAAATTCTTTTCTCTTGACTTCTTTCTAAATTCACTATTTGTTCACTATGTTCTTTAAAATAAAATCTTATAAAAACTTTTATTTTATTGTATTTCAAGACATTTTAAATTGGTGCTTTTATCTAACTTATTTTTTATATATTTTAATTTATTTTTGCAACATCTGCACTTTTTTCTGTAGCAATATTTTGTTCAGTATCTATTTAAAAGAATTAAATATTATTTTCTAAATTATACTCACAAGATTATCATTCAAAAAAAGTCTTTGGTAAGGTTTCTACTTTAGAAATCTTAATTAAATTCTTTGAATATAAACCTTGATCTCTTATCATCATCCTGACAATTTGCAGATTAAAACTTCCCATGCAGCATTTCTTATTCTTACAAATATTATATTTATTACATATAACTTCTGTAATCTTCTCATTCAAATCTAAAAAAAAGCTAGCTCTTTAATAACATTTTATCTAATATCTTCAAAAGACTTCTCTGAGATTGACCTACATCTCAAACAAAAATTCTTCTCTCTCACTTTCAATATAGCCAGGTTATCTCAGCTTCTTTCCAACATTTGGTCTGTAACTTCTGACTTATTCTCTAGAATTTCTGCAAAAATTCCACAAAAAATTTAGTAACTTAGCATATTTTCTTTATTCTTTCTTTCTAAAATTTAACTAGAATACCTGCATCACATAGGTCGTGTTTTACGTATTAGCAAATAATAAAGCATCTTCATTCAGTCTTAATCATCAAACTCCATTAAGTTCTATTAGAGACAACAATATATAAATAGTTTTTGATTTACAACCAGAACTGGACCAGAAGTCCATACTGGATTTTCTGGTTTTTTTTCTTCTTTTAAGACACTTTGCTTCTCAACAAGGAAGCTTTTGGATAAGAAGTGAAACATCTTCAAAGAAAAACCAAAAAGTCTGCTTATCTCTTGAAAAGTATCTTTGGGACAACCATGACCTGGATGACTGAGAATCTCCCTAGACAATTGGAGCAGAATTTACATTGCGAAGAAAGTCAATTGTTATATGACTTGAGCCAGATTGAGTCCTCTTTTGCCATGGTTGTTAAGTGAATCACATGGATATTATGCAAATATGTCTTCATCCATTGACTTTACTTTTCAGACCAGAAAGATTGCAACTGGTGATTAAACAACCCCAGGATGCTGATACTGTAACAATTGCCAAGTTTCCAAATTTTCATCACCAAACTAATGTTTGTAGGTGTGAATACTAATTATAAGCAGGTGTGAGCTGCTGCTGGTTTGCACCAGTTAGGGCAAACTGGTAGTTAAAATTCTGTGCAGTTCAGCGAACTGGCAAATCCTACCAATGGCTGGTTTGTTTTTTGCCCTTTTCTGGGCCCTTTTCCAGGCATTTTTCTGGCTGTTTTCAGGCCATTGGGGGGCATTTTCAGGCCGTTTTAGGGCCATTTTCAGGTCGGTGTTTGCCTGAAACATATCCTAAAAATGGCCTGAAAATGGCCCCAAAATTACTGACAAATGGGTAGGGACAGCCAGGGTGGGATTACCCCAACTGACTGAATCCTACCTCTGTCTTTGGAGTGAGTGGCTGGGAGGCGAGGCTGGATGTGATGAGTGACATCACCCACCCAATCACATGACCAACTAGCCACACTCACCCAACCAGAGAACCAATTGTTAAGTTATTCAAGTACCACCACTGATTATAAGTCACTTTCTTCAATGCCATTGCAATTTTGATTGGTCACTAAATGAATGACTGTAAGTCAAGGACTCGGTGACCAGATTTTCAGATTGTTAAAGAAGGACACCATTGACCTGGGGGTGGGGGGTAGGGGGGGCTTGAATAAAAATTTTATATGGAGCAACAAAAATTACATGACCCCAGGACACTGAAACCATCATAAATACGAATCTGTTGCCAAACATCAAAATTTTGACCGTGTGACCATGAGGATGCTGCAACTGTCACTAAGTGTGAAAATGGTCGCTAAGTGTGAAAAATGGCCATCAGTCACTTTTTTCAATGCCATTGTAACTTTGGTCACTAAAACTATATCACCTTTCTCGCCACAGTTCTTAAATGAATAACTCAAGCTGGTATTTTGTATTTTGGATAGAATCTTTTTTTAAATAGTCCAAGACAATTTAAAAAAAGAATCCACAGAGAATAAATTGAAGTAAAACTATTTTTAAAAATTCTATGCACAATATATTTCAAAGTATTGTGCATAGAATTTTTAAAATGGTTTATTTCAATTTATTTTGGATAGAATCTTTTTTAAAATAGTCTAAGCCAGTTTAAAAAAAGAATCCACACAGAATAAAACTATTTTAAAAAATCCTATGCACAATAAATAAAATATTATTTTAAAATACATTAAAAAATAAAAGAAAAAAACCCAGCTCACTTACCAGCAGGCAGGCACTCCAAGTCAATCCAGAATGATATAGATGTTAACACAAAGAACTGAGCAAATTAAAATGGTAAAATTAGTCCCAGGGAAATATTTTTCAAAGAAACCTTGCCATCATTTTTCCCACACAAGCTGACCTCCAACCTCCGTGCCCCTCCCCTCTGGGAAATCCAGGAAGGAACAGTTGCTACTTCTCTAGACAAAGTATTTCCTGGAGCTCTATGGTACTGGGTCATCTTTTCTTATAAAAGTAAGTAAAGGGGCAGGTGTGTGTTCCGTTTTCTTGCTTTAACATTTTAATATCTTCAATGAAAGTACTGAGACATAGACAGAGGTTAGACAGAGTGTCTTTTGTCTTGCCCCGGTTAGGATTTCTTAAGCAAATCCACTGCGCTTTCAACATGAAGCCAGCGAATCGGGACTTTTTTAAAACGCCCCGGGATACTGGACAAATTGTTAGAAATCGTGACTGTCCCGCCAAAATCGGGACATCTGGTCACTTATACATACATACATACATACATACATACATACATACATACATACATACATAAATACATACATACATACATACATATATACATACATACATGCATGCATACACATACACACACACACACACACATTAAACAGTAACTCAATTTCATATTCTTTTCTTGTACTTTACTAAAGTACCACTAAAAAATACAAAGAAAACCCCATCCATTCTTCTCCCTATATCTCATATCTATAAGCAAATCCTGAAAGCCTCATAATCAGAAGTGGGTTTCAATGTATTTTACTACTTGTTGCTTGTGCACGTCCGGGCTCGCACACTCACGTGACAATTCTGCACATGCGCAGAAGTCTCCAGATGGTGGGTGCAGCCTCCCACCGCTGCCACTACTGGTTCTTCCAATCCGGGACGAACCAGCAGAAACCCATCTCTGCTCATAATATATATATTTCCCCATCCTCTTGAAATTCATTCTAAATAGCCCAAATGAGTCCAAATCCAGGTCCAAGTCCAACCACTCCAGCCCTCCATGCATGCAGGCATTCTTCTAACAATACACACAAAAAACACACACACTCATGGAAGGACAGGCTATCTTTGGATTCTGCTCTCTGCAAATCTTTTTCTGTCGTCCTCAATTTCTTTGTGTCATTTTTATTTTATTTCTGATCTATAAATATATGATGATAGTTTTTCATTAAAATGTGTCTAAAAGACAGTCTTGTAGGTGTCTTTGTGGTTGTTATATCTATTTGTAGCTTTTTCCCTCCAAACTAACGTACACATAATAAAATTTGGCTGGTCTACAGTTTAAACGTTAAGATTTATAGACTTTTAATGTTCTGACAATTTAATAAGTACCCACAATTTTTCTCCTATCATACCACCAAAGAATAGTTATACTTGAAGGTTTGAATTTTCAACATTTTATTAAAAGAAAAGCTATGCCTCCAGGCAGTTCATAATCATTTTGCTGTCAGGAAGCTAAAATCGTAAGGGACAAAATTGATCTGTTACCATTTAGGCTCCTGTGAATTACTAAAGGTATTAACTTTATTTTGAAGGTATAGATAACATAAGATTAAATGTTGCTTTCTGGTAAAATTTATCTCCCCCTCTTTCCTAATATATAATGATGTAAGTTGTATTATTAGACTTTTTTTTAAGTGAAATTTGGCATGTTCTCTGAAAAGCAGTAAGAATTTTCCTGAATTTTATTTACAGAAAAAAGTGTTATCTATATTATTCATTTTACCAGCTGATTTGTGCTATATATTGCAGATTCTATGGATTGTTTATAGCAAGATCTCTAACTGATCTAAGGAAGATTTGCCTCCAATAACACGTTGGATATTCTTATTCTCTCTTTCAGCATCTGTTCAGAGATATCATATATCCAGGATTTTACAGTGCAGAATCACATAGACCAAAATTTAGAGTTTTGGTAACAGCTAGAATTTTTGTTATGTACAAAAATTTAATATAGCATATAAGCCCTGTAGAAAGACTGCACCCACCCACCCTCCTAGAGAATTACGTAAATATTTTGGGGAATATTTAAAAAGGCTGGATAGAATATTTCCCTTAAAAGAAAAATGGGGGGGGATATTAAGGGAGGCAAAAACCTGCTACAATCTCCCTGCCCCAAGCAAAAACTGAGACTAGTTTTTAGTAATGCAGATTTGGGACTCCATTCAGAAAGACTGGGTCAGAATAAAACCTCAGATAAAGTTGCTTTAGATAAGCAACAAGCCAAAGGTTGACAAGATTAGTTCAGACAAACACTTAGGATTTGCATTTACCCTTTTACCTATAGTGCCAGCCATGACCACTACATGACCCCATAGGAATCCAGAAGGTATAAAACTCACCCATTCTCAACTCCATTTTGTCAGCTGTGCCAGAACTGCACCCTGTGTGTGTATTGATTCTGTTCACCAATAAACAGAATCTTTCTTTCCAATCAGCCTCCATTTTATTCCCGGCTTGGAACTGGACCTGGATGTTTATTTCAACAGTCCTTAAATAGATTTAACATATCTGAGAGCAATGACAAAATAAAGGGAAGGTCTTTTACAACGTATTTGGAGAGAGAATAAAGGTAACAATAAATGCTGCAATAGATGGATAGAATAATGGTTGATTTTTTGTCTATTTTTGGAAACTTGACTGTGATAAATGTAAAGCTTGCATAAATAAATTCCATAATGCTCAAGTTGTGAAACACATACAAATATAACAGCTTACGTTTGTATGCAGAAAAAAAAACTTTATAGTTTAAAACTACAAAGATTCTTGTTCTCAATCTTCCTACACCCTTAGTGCTTTAAATGCAAGCATATTACTAATTTTACAAGGAATTTTAAATAGATGTTTCAAAGCTAGCAAGTAAATAAATAAATGAATAAGCTACTATCTTCAATACACTGCTAATTAGAACAAACCATCATGGTCAATTATACCTCAGACACCATGCATTTTAATACACAGAATTGTTTTCATTTCAAATTCAAAACTACTCTCTAGGCAATATGCACTGGGCTACTGTAGCATATGGTCAAAAAAGTTGAGACGGCAGCTGCAACAGTGAGATCAAAGCCTGTTTTTGATCTGTGACTCACATAAGAAAAAGAATGGAGCTTCAATCTTATCTTTCTGGTTGCCATCTTGATATTTATTGAAACTTGCAAACAACCCTGGCAAAATATTTGAAAAGGATCCATCAGAAAGTGCCAAAGCTTCCATATCCTTTGAAGGGTTGATATTGTTGCTTTGAAGGATTTTCCTGAATGGGCAAGTGAATGCAGATACAACCAATACTTCCACTGGGAAGTGAAGTGCCTCTTTTTCTGAATGCTTGCATGAAAGCCAGAGCTTTAGTACATGTGTCTATCCTAACTTTGAAAAGCTGCACTCATGCCTATATAGTAGTGGGTTCTAGTATGGTTGGAATGGGCCCAGCGGCGTCCACATGGACATGTGCAGCATGCATGCACACACACGCAGCATGCACATGCATCTTAGCACCTCTGTGAGCCTCCACAACGCTCCAGCTGCTCCGCGGAGCATCGTGCAGGTGTTGTACACGTCATGCATGTGCACAGAAATGCTGAAGCCTTAAAGAACAGGTAAGGAGCTCGGGAGGGTGGATGGACCCTCCGGAGAACCGTACCGGGCGTACTGCCTGCAACCCACCACTGTTTGGAAAGTACTTATTTTGAAGTGCTGGGCACACTTCTTTTTACTACATGCAGATGTATTTCACACTTTCAAGAAATACTTCACAGTCTTAAGTTATATATATATATATATATATATATATATATATATATATATATATATATATATATATATATATATATATATATATATATATATATATATATATATATATATATATATATATATATATATATATATATATATATATATATATTTATTATTTGTAGGCATATGCTAAGAGATATTTAGATTACCAAAACTTTGGAGTGTTCTATCTCAAAATCTATACACTTTCTAAAAATCAATATACAAAATATATCCATGCATTTCATAAAATAGCTAGTTTTAGCAAATGTTGAAAAATAAATAGAATTATGGAAGTGGAAAATATTTTAGCATTCTGCTGACTAGAAGCACATCCAACCAACCAACTAAAGGAAAACTTAAAAGTTTTTATGCTAATTACAAATAGCTGGTTTTACAACCACTAAATGGATTTTTTTTTAAAAAAGTATGAATGCATCTTTTAGGTTTATAGGTATATGAAAAATTAAATTAAGTAAATGTCTATCGTTTTTTCTTCTGTTCAGTCAGAGGTTCAAGGTTTTTCAGAAGTGGTTTGCTATTTCCTCCTTTCTAGAGAAACTGACTGATTCAATACTACCAACCAGCTGACTTTGTGTTTAAGGAAGAGTTGTCAAACTCAAAGCCCATGGGAACCCTGGAAACAGTGAAGGACTGGGCTACGGTTCCTCTGCCAGTGAAAATGGAGCTCGTGAGAGCCACCCACAGTTCTCCCAAGCTCCATTTTCACTGGCAGAGGGTTGCAGAAGGCTGTTCCAGCCAAAAAACAGAGCTCACAAGGGCCATCTGTGATCATCCTGAGCTCTGTTTTTGCTGGCAGAGGATTGCAGGAGCTTTCACTGGCCGAGCTCTCGGGCCTTCAAAGGCACCCCTGACATAAGTCAAATTGGCCACGCCCACCCTGGCCCCCAAGGTCAAACACAACTCTGATGCAGCCCTCAATGAAATCGAGTTTGGTCTAAAGTAACACTAGAACTCATGATCTCCTGGTTTCTAGCCTGAAGCCTTAAAACTACACCAAACTGGTTCCCAATATTCACTTTATATAAGTCAAAATTGTATTTTATTTTTCATGGTCAAGCAAAATGAAACAATCTCTCATACATAATAATAGAACTTGTAAGTCACATTGATTGCCAATAATTGCAGTCAATTATTTTTGAAATTAATTCTCAGAGGAACATTTACATTTAATGCCAAATAAATTGCAATTAAAATTTTAAATTGTATTACATTTAAAATAAGTGTACATTTATTCATAGAAAATATTACCACTTTTTTTTAGAATGGAATACTGCAGTATAAGAAAACCTTTTTATTCTCTTCATCACTTTATCAAAGTTTTTAAAAATTCCTTTAGGATTCATTTCATGTTGTTTTTATTTTATTTTTGAGAGGATAAAAGATGCTTCATTCTGTAGGTTTCATTGCTACTTTGGACTGGTGGGAAAAAAAGACTATGAAGGAGTTCTCTAATGATATAGTTGTAATGTAGCCTGCAAGCTGCTTGATAAATTATTGTAGAATGAAATCTCAGACAGCTACGTTTAACAATATTGTTAACCTTTGGGATCTGTTGAAGCATTTCATAATCTGAGTCATATGCTACCTCATTACAGTTTTAAAAGTATCAAATGTATTCTTGATAATTGGTGATACCCCATATCACTTTTAAATTTAGTTTTGTATTGATGTATATGGAGATCCTCAGTCATCCAAAAGAGCTTTTTCAAGAGGAAAATTGACTTTCTGGGTTTTCTTTGAAGACGTTTCACTTGTTATCCAAGAAGCTTCTTGAATGAGAAGCGCAACATCTTCAAAGAAATCCCAGAAATCCCAGTTGCCCCTTGAAAAAAGCACTTTGGGACAACCACCCTACGGTTTTGTATTGATGGTTTAAGTTTTTAAGCATCAAACGTTACAGCCTTCGGCAGATATCCTTGATAACCTTTCACTTATAAGTCAATTAGATTTGATAATTCTATACTTCCTGTTTCCATTCAGTTCATCATACAGCCTTTTTGTAAATTACAGCCTTTTTAGTTCCAAAATCAATAATTAAATGCACAGTAATTTAAAATATCCATAAATTATATCTCTATGCAATGACTTATATATTGTCCTATCTGTGTAAGGATACCTGAAGTCACTCATGGACACAACTCGCTTTTCTTTGAATGCTTCCCTGATTCATTGTTTCAAGATGAATTTGAGACAATGATCAACAATGGCTTCCTAGCAGTTAATTATGTTGGGTTCTGTTAGAGATAATATCTCATTTCAGTTCCTTTGTACTTAAAATATTTCAAAGCAAGTGATTGGTCAGATGCTGTATGAGACTGCATATAAAGAACATCCTTCCTGTTGAACAGTTTCTCTATCCCTGTGGTATTGGTCAAGTGACAATATTATCCATGATGTCCTCTACTGTCTCATTCATAAGGAAATCAGGGTCAAATTATTAATGGCAGATAAATTCAAGGGCTCTGACTTGAAAAATTGAAAGATCTCCTTGCAGATGTGTTTCAAACTGTCAGCAACCAAACTGTTACTTTCCTCTGCCATCATTTAAATAAGTAAAATAAATACTTATTTGTAGTTTTGTCTTTATTCTGTTGTAACCTAAGTACATCTACTTCCTCTGTTTTATAATTGCGTTGTTTCATTGTTATTTTATTGCATATTGTGACATGTTTTGAACTGATTACTTAGTCCTTCCAGCTGATCTTACCTCTTGGTGATTTATTCACATAACCATTTGCTATTCTTGACAATAATGTGGTATAGTTTCTAATTACTGCTTAAGGTTCGTCCCCACCCCTCAAGTTTTCAGTTGTCAAATTTTTGGAATTTTCCAGTCTGTTTGGTTTTAAAAAAAACACCTCCTGGTCATATTGCTATCATAAATAAATGTTTATATATTGATCCCTTAAAATATTTTTGGCATATTTTTCACTGTAAACATGTCACTATTTTGCTGTTCATGTTTTGTTATATGTCATTTTTTAAACCTTTTATAAATCATATATTATTCCCAACTTAAGTGAGGGAGGGAAAAAAGAGATTCTCATTCTGCCAGGATTAAGCATCCAAATCAGAAGTCATGGGTCTATTGTGGTTTATATCAAGTGGAAGCAAGGTCATTGGCCTATTAAAATTGTGGTGAGCTGTTTACTTTTAGAAATGTTTTGTTTTGTGGCCTCAATAGAATTTATGTTTCTGATGCATTTCTGTTTATTAGAGCTGGAAAATATTTTATATTTAAATACAAAAAGATGTTTCCAGGCATGCTAAAGTGCACACATAATTTCTGATTTCAACTCTTTAAACCAATCCTGCCTTTTCCAAAATTGGGCTACGATTTTGCTTTAAAACATGGTTGCTTTAAAAATTGCAGACAGGTATTATGTGATTAGCTCAAGGCACTATGAAGCAGCTTTTCAAAGAACTACATTGTCCTACTGTTTATATTGTAATATTTGCTATTCTTCATTACAGCCAAAATTGAAAGATGTAACCATGGTCATAGCTCCTGGAAAAAAATTATATCCTTCCAAAATTAGCCAAATACTTTCATTTCAGACAAAGGGGCCTCTAAATATAAAATAATATGTGCTTTCCAAATAGAACAATCACTCAGATTTGAGGGAGTAGGGAAGAAGGGTGATGATCAAAACAGTGAAGCAAGAGATTGAAAATTGAGCACCAACAATTTAGTTTATTTCTCTCTTACATGTAATAGGCTGAAAAAGTTTTGTTACAGAAGAACTGGCAGCAGGAGTACTTAATTATTTGTACTTTCCAGTGGAACAGCTGACCAGAACACTTTTAGGTTCAAGGCAATTTCTGCAGATCAGCGCAAAGAAAAATGATTACAGTCATCTCCAACTGTTCAAGGGGATTGGACAGTGTAAATGAAGATGGTGTGAAAGTGTCCAGAGTCTTAAAACTTGAAAATGTGCCTGTTGATTTTAGTTTAGACAACGTATCTTATAATTCACTAATGTGCAACTAAAGAAAGTTCTGCAAGCATTATTGGTGAGTTGTTTAAAATAAAGGAAATCATATAGCAAGGCAAAATTATCATAAAAAAATATTTTGCCAAGTTGGTCTTTCAGTTGTAATTTGATCTATGAATGCCGCTATAATACATGCACAGAAATAATAGGATAATGCATTCAAAAACAGTAGTGGAGGCAATTATTAATATACCAGTCCTAAAAAGTATGGTTTACATTTTTTTTCATATAAATATTTATATTGTATAACTTATACTGCCTGTGTATGTCTCTTAAACAGACAAAAGAATTTTTTTTAAAAAGGAAAGTACCACTGATATTGATTGTCTATGAAAATATTTTTATAGCTGTCATTTAGTTTTAAAATAAGTTTAAATTAAAGGCATTGGGATCTTAAATAGCAGTCATTTTAAAGAATTGAATAGCTTTACTAAAAAAAAATCTTGTATACTGGTGATACCCTGTTATGAACATAAAATGCTGGAATTAATTATCACATAATATAATATGATATTGAACAGTAAATGTTTTTGATTGTTGTTCAGCTTCATTTCATCATATGCTGTTTTTTCTGTATATATGGCAGAAATATTTCATGTGAAAATAAACTCCAATTTTGTATCCTTATGAAAAACATAATTCATGTTATATAGGAAAAAGAAAAATGGTACCCAGAATAAATGTACAAAAACATCTATAAACTTCCCCAACTACATAGAAAAAGTGGAAGCATTATGGCACCTGAAATATTAAGAACAGTCCGTTTTAAGGTTGGGAGCAATAAAGCTGTAATTGGTCCAATAGCCAAGAATACGTGGAAACACCCATTCCCATTTTTTTCATATATTCTGTTTTGTTTTATGAAACTCTAGATCCTCATCCCCAAAGCAATATACTGAAAAGAAGGAATAGATAATATTTAAGAAGTTTAAATATTTATCAAGCTTTATTGATGTTATAATTTATAAATTAGGCTGAAGGGCACATGGTATTAGATCAAGGGTTATACTCAATTATTTGTTCACCTTTGCTCAATGGTGTCCTGAAACATGTATAAATATATAGCTATAAAAAAGTTGATTATCTGCACATATCTTTGAAAGTATTCTATAACTGTTCTAATACATGTAGTCCTTGACTTACAACATTTAGTGACCTTTCAAGGTTACAATGGCACTGAGAAAAGTGCCAATTTTTTCATGTGTTGCCAACATGACAATTTTTCACACGATCTTTGTAGCAAACCCATAGTCATGTGATCAAAATTCAGATGCTTGGCAACTGGTTAATTATGACCATTGCTGTGTCCCAAGGTCATGTGATCCTCTTTTGACTAGCAAATTTAATGGGAAAAGCCAGATTCATTTAACAACCATGTTACTAACTTCACAACTGCATTGATTCACTTAACAACTGTGACAAGAAAGATTGTAAAATGGGACAAAATTCACTTAACAAATGTTTCACTTAGCAACAGAAATTTTGGGTTCAGTTGTGGTCGTAAATCAAGAACTAACTATTTTTCAAATGCTTGAAAAATTAAAATGATATGCTCTAATTTGAGAGAAAATTGGTACTATTTAGTTGAACTCTAGCAATATAGATTAATAGATGGCCACCTAACCTCTATTTAAATTCTTCCAGCAGAGATTATTGTGCTGCTAAATAGTTCTTACCATTAGGAAGTTTTTCATGTAAGGAATAATTTTTATTTTAATTTCTTGTCCTAACTTGGAACAAAACTGTTTCTTCCACATGGCAATCCTTCAACTACTTGAAGACACCCAACACACCTCACTTCAGTCTCTTTTCTGTGGCTTAAACATTCTCAATGTGCCAACAATTGTTCATAAGTGTTTTTTCTTGCAGACTTAAAATCCTTTCTAAAATGTGATGCCCAAAAATGAATACATATTGTTAGTAAGCTTTGACCAATGCAATGTACATTTTTTAATGTACACTGTATAATCCTATTGATGAAATTTAGGGTTGCTTATGCCTTTTTAAACTTTTTACTTACACTTTTCACTCCTGCAACATTCCAAGGTTCACAATTTGGACTAATTTTATATGGAAGTTTAAAAAACAGAGAGATGTTTACAGTGCTAGAACTGTTATAGTTATATGCTCTGAGACACAGTAGAGAATCAAATAATTAACCATGAGTCAGTTGTCAGTTTGAAACATTGACAGCAAATGTAAACAAGAGCTAGAGTGAATTTATTCATATATTTAGGACCTGTGCCTTTAAATGAAATATTGATTTCATTGGTGTTTTTAGACAAAACAGAGCCTTCCTAAACTTCAGTAATCTTTATAAAATATAATCACTCCTAATTACTTTGGTATGAAAAGCACTAAAAGTATTTCCCCTTCTCTCTGCCAAATTTTGAAAATAATATCTTTGCCCAATTTTTAGCTGACTGTTTTAGAACATCTTATTAGAGCTTTCTGTGTCTTCGATGGCAACCTTTATGATAGACATGAGCCTACGGGTGAAAAGTAATGAACTCAGAAACTTGAGCACTGGGAGAATAGCCTCTGGAAAATGTAAGGCAAAAATCATCTTTAAATGTTGCTGATGTCACTAAAGTCCAAAGTTTGAAAATGAAGGGGATATTGAAATGTAAGTCTTAAATGCCATGAGCTAGATGAGGTCTTGTCACTTGTAGCTGAATTAATCAATTCTGCAACCTTGTAGCCATACCTTTTGATAGTGATAACTTTTTTTAGCATTAGAAGGATCAATAAAAATGTAAATATAATAACCCAATAATTTAAACAGTTATTGAACATAACACTGTATTTCTCAATAAAAAGCAATTGCTGATGTTCAATTACAATAAGCTTAGTTTATTGATTAAGCTGGTGGAGAAACCTGAGTCTTTGTTCCGTGTTAGACATAGGAACCAATATTGTGTGACATTGAGGCAGTCATTCTTTCTCAACTAATGAAGAAGGCTACTGAAAATGTTTTTGGGGGTGTGGACAGGAATCCACATACAATCCTGCATAAGCTTGGAAAGAATCAAGACTGATTTGAAGGCAAAAAAAATGGAAGGAAGGAAGGAAGGAAGGAAGGAAGGAAGGAATGAACGAAGGAACGAAGGAACGAAGGAACGAAGGAACGAAGGAACGAAGGAACGAAAGAACGAAGGAACGAAGGAACGAAGGAATGAAGGAACGAAGGAACGAAGGAACGAAGGAAGGATACTTTGAAAGACAATTAATTAATTGGTGATTTGCCCAGTTATGTTAACCTAGTTGCTTTCATATTTTGAAAAAAAATGCACTTGTTTGAAAGTAGTTCAAATTTCTATTCAACTAAAAGAAATTAAGTACATTTTATTTATTTCATTTTCATTTTCATTTTATACAATCACTTATATACTGTGCGTAACAAAAAACAAAGAGAAAAAAATCCACCATAAAAAAAAAAAACCCAACATGACACTTCAATCCCCCATACACCCTCTCTTCTCCCCCTCCAACTTTCATTTCTCCCCTCCAGCATTCCCCTCTTCTACTTCCCTTCCCCCTCAGACATCTCCCCCTCCCTCCATCTCACCCTCCTTACATTCCCTCTCACTCCCTCTTTACTTCTCCCTCCTCTTTCCCTCTTCTCCTCACTTTGGTGTATCCCTACAATTAATCTATTCAGTTTGTTTTTTTAAAAAAATAAAAGAGAAAAAGAAAAAAAAAGGAAAATGAGCCGCAGTATACAAGTGAATTCTTATTGTTCTAAGAATTGAAACTGTAATTCCACCCTCCCCCCTCCCCCCTATAATCCCCCCTCCCTAACCCCCTTACGGCTTCGCAGGTCCCATACCCGGCATAATTCTTTAACAAGCACTTGAGTATAATAAAGCCAGCTAACTTTAAAATTAAAAAATAAATAAAAGAAAAGCCAAAAAAAAAAAAAGAGAATAGTAAAAAAATAGAAAAGAAAAAAAACACACACACACACCCAAAAAGAAAAGAAAAACAAGAAGGGTCAATAAACCCACTACGTTAACACAGCTTCCCATCATCTGTAAATCTTAAACAATGTAGCTCATTCCAAATTTCGGTTATTTTACTACTTGCAGGGTTTCAAACTGTATTAGAGCCAGGTAAGTTAATCAATTAGGATTCCCCAACTAAAAGTCTCATTGCTTTGTCTATCTATTCAGACCTTTAATTTATCTCTTTTTTATCCGAATATCCAAACCTTTCTATAAAACCATTAAACTCAAGTACTTCTTTCATTTTTCATTTCCAACACCTCCCTTTCTATCCTTACCCACCTCCACATGTAAATTTTTTACCTTCCACCCTGCCTTTATCCATATCCACATATATATTTTATCCGCGTCCATTGCTCCTCACATATTTACTCCACCTTCCTGGAGACTCTCCGACCAATCTTTCTTGACCTTATATTGAGATAGCAACTCAAACAAACATCAGCTTGCATTCTAGCCCCAAGTAGTCTAATTAAGCTTTCGCTACCCTTCCCTCTCCCACGCGCCTCCCAACTCCGTTCGTCCCAGACCACAACTCAAAAAGATCGCAATCTCCGCTCTCCTCGCCTAGGAAAATAATTCATGCGCAGTTTGAGTTAGAGTTCAAACAAATCTTATATACAATATGTGTCCACAATCAGCAACGCTTCTTTCAGTCTCTATGTCTCATCATCGATATACAGCTTTTCCATTTTATCCCAGACAGAAATCATAAAGTTTTAAGAACATCGCTAAGTCTTTATTCTTTAGTCTTCTGCCCTTCCGGAAGATGAAAGCAACACCCTCCGCCTTGTAGCCACGTGTCTCGCTGCTTGTCTTCTCCTTCTCCTTGTCTCTCTCCAGGTCCGGATGAGTCAGGAAGTCCCGCCTTCAGGGTCTCGTAGTAAAATTCTCGGGCTTCACAGACAGAATTAATGCGGTGTTTTTGGTTGCCAAATGTAACTGTAATGCCAGCTGGGACTTCCCATTTGTATGGAATCTGAGAATTTCTGAGTTCTTCGGTTAAGAAAGCGTACTCTCTCCTTGTTCTTAATATTTGAGATGGTATCTCTTTAAAAACAATCAAGTCCTGTCCATCAATTCTCAACCTCTTGTTGTAAAGCCTCTGTATTATCTCATTTCTGGATTCCCTTGTGGTAAAGTATATAATTATGTCCCTCGGAAGCTGTCGCTGTTTTGCTACCCACGAATTCTGGCGGTAAATTCTTTGAATCTGCCAATCAAAGTTAAGTCCCGGACTTCCCACCAAGCGGCTAAAAGCCTCAAAGAAGATCTGTTTCAAATTCTCCTGTTGGTTTTCACGCAGTCCTCTAACTCTTATTGCGAAGGCAGTCTTATTATAATTTATCATGACAAGTTGTTTTTGAGCATTTTCAATTTCCTGTTGTAACGTTTGAATTTTGGATATCAAATTAAGGTTAGTTTCTTCCAAAAGTTCCAATTTGTCCTCCGTTTCAGCAATATAATCTGTCATGACTGTCATTACTCCGATCATATCCTCCTTTGCCTGAGCAATTTTAGCATCAAATTGATCATATAAATCCGATATCAGTTGATTAATTTCCTGTCTGAAATCATTAAGCGTTTTGAGAAGAAATTCTTGTGTTAACAAATCTCCCGTGGAGGGTGTAGGATGCAAGGGTAGCGACTTCATAGCAGTTTTTTGAGATATGTTATTAAGGAAGCGCTTCTGTTTAGATTTGGGAGCCATTCCAGAGTAAAAATAAAAGACAAGCAATCAAGCGAGCCAAGAATCAAAGTCTCTGCTCCCCTCAGTTAATCTTTTAGCAATTAGTACGGAGAAGCCTTCAGGAGGGTAGGGCTGACTAAGTACGTCACATCAAACACAAAAGCTACAAGATCGCCATCTTGTGACGCAGCTAAGAAGAAAAAGGGAGCCTTTTGCGAAGTTGAAGCTGGTATTTTAGATAGTAATGGAAGAAATTCCTCAGGAATGGTCCCCGCCCGGATTGATTTTTAGATAGCTTAGCTTTGTCCTGGGGGGGGGGGGGCAATCTGCCTAGGGCTGCAAAAAAGGCAGCGCGGAAAACTGGCCGGAGTAAAAGCTCAGCTAATGTTGAACCTCTTCTCCATTCACAGCAAAAAAAAAGCTATGAATTACAAAGAGATCCTAACGACTGACCTTCTCCCTGCCCCTTTCTGCCAGAAAGGGGAGATATCTATAGATCTTATAAGATATACGAACCAGAATCCTGACAGGAGCTTCGTTGAGCTCCCGACGGCGGCAGGCTCCTCCCCCCGAAGCCAACTAAAAGAAATTAAATGACATACAGTATATGATCTATAACAGGAGTGTCAAACTCACATCATCACAACGGCGTCACATGACATATTTTTTCCCTTTGCTAAAGTGGGTGCGGGCATGGCCAGCATGTGACACATCCGGGAGTTTGACATATATATAGTCTGATATACAACCAAGTTATATTGTTATATACATGACTGAGTACAGATTTAAACACACTTTTTTGTTTCAACTTATGCATGAATTTTCTAAATGAAGAATTTTCTAAATCAAGAAGCAAACAAATGAAATAACTGGTCAAAAGTAAGATCTTAAAAATAAAATTATATGTTGGGTAATGTTAAATGCCAATGATTTTGAGGAAAATGGAGGAATGAATTAAGAGTTCTGTTGCTATGCATTTTTAATTTATATCCCTTGATTTTCAAATGTTTTGTTTTAGTTATGTAAAAATGAATGATCATTTTGATATACTAATCTGTTAATCATATAATAATTAAAATGGTTAAATGGTGAATAGGAGTAGATATTCTTTCTATAAATATCTCTAAATTCCATTTGAACACCAGACCATAACTGATAAAATGTTTAAATCCAATGTGGTATATATTGAGCTAGAAAGATGAGCACTTTTAACGTTCACTAAATATAATTTTAAGTGTGATTCTTACATTGTGTTTTAAGCTTATAGTGTAAATTCTATACATTGAGTTTCAGTGAGTTCATCTATGTCACTGTTGAGGTAATAAAATGCAATCCCAAGTTAGGAAAGCCACAGGTGGCACTAATATGACATCATAAACTAACATCTTCTTTGCTTCCTTTAAGCAGTTTGCACAAGATACATAGCTTAGATCCAGACTTAATAATATATAGAATAGTCTGAGAAAATCAATATAGTTGAGTCACTGTTAATTTAAAGTCCAATAGTTCATATGAGTCTATTTTAGATATCCCCTTAAAAAGAAAGGGAGAAGAAAGAAAGATGCATAGATAGAACTATTAAGCATGTAGTCTACAATTTCACTAATAGACTTTTGACGCATTTATTAGAGATCAACAATGCAACTCTTTTCTTTTCTTAAACCTTATTCTGCTTCAGATTATTTAGCCGAAATCCATTGCATATTCAGAATTCATTGCCAATAAAGTTTAACCTGTTCCATTAAGCCTCCTCAGTTCAGTTTATTACTTTATATAGTTTTTTTGGGGAAAGATTAACACATAAATGAATAGCTTAGATATTGTAATACAGTCCAATCAGTTATTCCAAAAAAAGGCATGATATTGTCTATCTAGTTCAGTGGTTCCCAAACATTTTCAGTCCACCGCCCGCTTGGTGCTACAACCTGATCCTCAGTGCCCCCCACCCAGTGGTGGAATTTAATTTTTTTTACTACTGGTTCTGTGGGTGTGGCTTTGTGGGCATGGCTGGGGGGGTCATGTGACTGAACGGTTTGCACGACGGAAGGAAGATAGTAACAGTAAAATCCAAAACTGTAACAATTAATTGCACATTTATTCAAAATCCAATTTAACAACCTTTTTAGTTATTGTTAATTCAACAAAATTGTTGAACATGATCCAGTGATGCCAAGTTTTCAAAGTCATTTATCAAAAACCTTAGTAACTAGTAACTTAGTAAACTCAGTAAAATTTAGTAACTACTTCACTGTTCAGTAAATTCTTAATGTGATGGATGGGCTTGATGAAGTGATACCAAAAAAAAGTCTCTTCAAAGGAAGTGGCAATCAGCTATTTCCCAAACTGTAGGCAGAACTCCAGGATGTGGGACCCGGAGGATCCCCCTTTTTAAAAACCTGGTTTCAGGCAAAGGAAGAGCTCAAGACTCTGATCAGCTCTTTGTCTGCACAAGCCACAGGAGGAACTTGTGGTACGCAAAACTAGAACCCCTGATTTCTAGATTTAAACCTTAAATATTGAAATGGCCCATTTCTTCCCAACTTCCAATGAAACCATTCCATTTAATGTCATGCAAATCTCCCTTGTGGATACGACGGATTCCTTCCCCACTATGTATTTCCCATGCACCTCCTCAGCTTCCCTGCTATATTTATGATTGGCAGGGTGTTCTTCTCTCTCGCCACGGACTGGGGCCAGGGAGCAGCCCGAGCACCGGTGGCAGGAAGGGCAGCGGCAGAAAAATCTGGCCAGAGGTTTTGGGGGAGGTGGGGCGGAGGGAGGGAAGACGTGGTTTTGGAGGAGAATCAGAGGCTCTAACAGCGGGATGGTAGGAACTCTCCTGGCAAGGGCTGCTGCTCCAGTGCAGGCTGGCAGAGAAAGAGAGGCAGCCCGCTTCTCTGCCTCCTCTTGCAAAGAGACTCATCAGCCCTCCAGGACCCTCTTCTCTCTCCCTCCCTCCCTTAGGAACCCGCCTCTCTGCTCTCCCACTTCCAGGCTGCAAAGCAGACAGGAGGCCATTATGCTTGGGCTTTGGTGCCTTAACTCTCCAAAGGAAGCTCGGCTCCTACGGCGACCCTGGATCGCTTTTTTCAATCCGGGTTTAAAAAAAAAAAAAATCAGGAAGGAGGGACACAAAACGGAATAGCCAGGCAAAGCCCTTGCTTTGTGGGTAAGGATTTCGAGATGAGCTCCCAAGCGGGGAGAAGAAGCCTTGGGAAAGAAATGAGTTGGCTTCTCTGCTTTGCTTTTAAATGCACCCATAGGTGTGCGTTTCTCCATTTTCTTCCCTATTGCTGGTATGAGACTCTCGCTGCAGGCTGGATGGCCTTTCTGGGGCTTGTTATTTACACACAACACACTATATCCCCTTCTATGGTCCTGTCATTCCAAGTAGAGTGTTGCACCCTGCGAGGAGGCCACCTCCAGCACTCCTCTGCCACCTTCCTTGCCTCTTAGCACCCCTCTGCTGCCCCCGGCTGCTCCCCTGGCCTCTTAGTGCTGCCTGCTGCCCCCCTTGCCTCTTAGCACCCCCTAAGTCATCCCACAGCCCCCCCAGGGGGCAGTAACACCCACTTTGGGAACCACTGAACTAGTTCAATATTTTCAAGGTTTCAAGGTTTATTAGCACTTGTATGCCGCCCACTCCCTAGAGACTCTGGACAGCTTACAGATAAAAAGGGGGACATATAAAAATTAAAAGGAAAACAAACATTAAAATTACACAACATACTTACAGCTTAGAATGGGGCTGGATAAAATCAACAGCCCCAGGCCTGCCGGAATAGTTAAGTCTTAGTCGCTTTACGGAAGGCCGAAAGAGTAGTAAGGGTCCGGATCTCTATGGAGAGATCGTTCCATTTTTTTCCACATTAGCTAAGTTAATTAGCAGAAGCACATAAGCAGGTCATAATTTTAATATCTTGTTCATGCTTCCAAGCAACTGTTACTTAACACTATAGCAATGGTGGATTGCAGGGGATCCCCCCCCCCCCCGGTATGGGCATACTGGAGCCAGCCCGCAGCACTGTATACCATTCTGGTACGTTGCTCCGGAGGGCTCACCCACCCGCCCTCACTCATTACCTGTGCTTTAAGCTTTTTTCCCAGAGTATGAAATATATTAATATGAGCAGTTATTCCAAAAGTAGGGCTTTATTTGAAAGATAACCAAATATCTTAATCAGGAACTTTCCAATTGTATGCTTGATATTTTTTGAGGGGGAGGGCTGATGTTTGGTATGCTAACAATTTTATATTCACCTATTTATTTAAAGGGTAGAGTCCAGCTATTTTCTTAAGAATCCATACAGATATAGAAATGTATCAAAGCAAAAAATCTTGTCTCTCATTTTTGTTAATCTTAATGTTTTACCTGCAGAAAACATCATTTTACTTCTTTATCACTTTAATGTATATTTCACCTTTGCTTCATAAACTCCAATATATCCTATTCTCTCTTATTTTTCCTCAAAACAAGAACTTTGACTAAAACAGACTGACTACTGAAAGGTCACCCATTGAACTTCTGTGGCTGAAGGTGAACTAACCTGGGTCTCCCCAGTGATAGTTCAACACTTTAATCACCATACCAGACAGCAATTCATTACCTGGGTTAACATTCTGTGACAAATTTATGAAATATTTCATCTTAATTTCAAGGACATTTTTACAGCCACTCCTAAATAATATCTTAAAGGCAATAAATGCATGCATAGATCATATTAATCTGAACTCTGTAGTCATGTAGTATTTATAGTGATAGAAATATATTGCTGGTGATAGCCCATACACATAGGAGAGATAGATTGTTTATTTATTAGCAGAGCAAAATTCATTAATTCTAAATATTAAGAAAGCATGGTATATATATCTCTGTCTGTCTGTCTGTCTGTCTGTCTGTCTGTCTGTCTGTCTGTCCATCTGTCCGTCCGTCTATCCATCCATCCATCCATCCATCCATCCATCCATCTATCCATCTATCCATCCATCCATCCAGATAGCTATATACCTAGATAAGTAGATAGCTATCCATCTATCTAATTGCTACCTCCGAAAAGATATAAGAATATCACACATGGATGATGATAGTTAAACAATCAAAACGATGCTAATATGTAAGGACATAAATCAAAATGGCTATTGGAACACAGATGTTTATGCTCACTTAAAATAAACATGTGACTAAAGGTTGATTGTTGAATAGATGATGAATTGCTCTTGTGTAAAATGCAACAATACAAAATGCAGCAGCATAGGCAATTATATGTACTCCTAGATGTTACACTTCTGGTCTGCAAGCTGCATTATTGCTAATTTGCTTCCAGATACAATCTAATTTTTGACCTATAAAATCCTTCATTGCATGGGATTGTGTTGTCTGAGGCACCATCACTGTCTCTCCTTTTGCGTAAGACATAGCAGAAAAGATATGCTGCTGGTTGCATCTCTCAGAGATTCTCAGGAAGTAGGCCTTTTTTGCCATGGCACCTGCCTTTTAGAATCTTTCATAGAATCTTTCCTACTCCTGCCTTCCAAAGTGAGGTTAGCTCCATCCCTCTTAATGTTCCACAAATCTTTGAAGAATTGACTATCTTACTAGCATGTAGGTCCCAAAGAGGGAGAGTTCTTCCTATGGCTCACTTAATCAGGTTAACACACTCCTCTTTCTTTTTTGCAGTTTTTATTAGTTTTAATATTTTTAATAATTATTTCTTTTATATGTGTTTATTTGTTTTCTTTTTTAATTAAATATTGTATGCCAGTCAGAGTGACTTTTTATGAAATGGACGCTTATATAAATATGATAATTAAATAAATACTAAGTCCCGCTAAAGATGAAGAAGAAAGCCAGTCAGTTTCTTTGATATAATTCTCAAGGAAAACATCAAGAACTGTTTTAGAACCCTGAATTTTGATTATAGGGAATCAGGGAATCTGTGGAAAAAAATCAAAGACGTTAAGGTTAGATATGAAAAGAGACAGCCAAAAAACAAGAAACAGAATAAAGGAAATGTCGAAAAAATAACAACAATGGAAATAGCAATAGCAATAGCAGTAGACTTATATACCGCTTCATAGGCCTTCAGGCCTCTCTAAGCGGTTTACAGAGAGTCAGCATATTGCCCCCAACAATCTGGGTCCTCATTTTACCCACCTCGGAAGGATGGAAGGCTGAGTCAACCCTGAGCCGGTGAGATTTGAACCGCTGAACTGCTGATCTAGCAGTAGCCTGCAGTGCTGCGTTTAACCACTGCGCCACCTTGGCTCATTGGAAATGCAATGAAGGTAAAGCTAACAAAACAAAAAAGATGTTAGGAAAGAGTAAAGAAAAATAACAGAAAGCTGTTACAAGAGACAAGCAGTATTACAAAGACATCAAAGATGGCAAAGATATAGAAAAACAAGATGTTCTTCCTAAAGATATCAGTACTCAGAAATAGATTCCAACCTCAAACTGGTTTACTAAAAGATGCTATTGGGTACATAGTAACTTGATTTCAAGAAAACTAAAACAAAAATGAAAGATATATACCATATTTTGGGAGTATAAGACACTCTGAAGTATAAGACGCACCTAGGTTTTGGGGAGGAAAACAATAAAAAAATCTGCCTCTGCCTTAATTTGCCTCCTTGCAGCAAACAACCTGTTTCAGTTTCAGTTTTGCCTGATTACCAAAAGGGAAAAAAATCTGCTCTGCCTCCCAGCAATTTGCCTTCTTGTAGCAAACAGCATGTTTCAGTTTCAAATTCAGCGCAGTCTGATTAGTACAAGCAACTGATTGTCAGTTGGATCGGCCTCCCAACGACCAGCTGTTTCCGATTGCAGGGATTGCCATAGACTATTGTCGTCACGTGCCCCATTTTCGGCCTCTGCGCACCCCATTTTCCACCTGTTCTGGGGATCAGGGATCGGAATGGGCAGAAAATAGGGCACATGGAGGCCAAAAATGGAGTGCGCGGAGGCAGCAATAGGCAATGACAATCCCTGCAGCCTGAGACAGCTGATAGTCAGGAGGCCAATTCAATCGACAATCAGCTGCTTATGCTAATCAAGCTATGCTGAAGTTGAAACTGAAAGGCTGTTTGCTGTTTGCTACAAGGAGTCAACTTGCCCAGAGACAAAGGCCAAAGGATGGAGGCTGGCGGATAGGCAGGCAGGACTATATTTGGTGTATAAGATTTTCACCCTCTTTTAGAGGGGAAAAAAGTGCATCTTATACTCTGAAAAATACAGTACTTAAATTGTGCATATTAAAGATGACAATATCCAAGAAACCTCAGAAGTTATTTTATATTTATAAACTGTCTGGTAATTGAAGTTGAAATTAGATCAATTCTTCTGTCATTACTGAGTCAGTGGCTAACAACAGAATAAGAAGAATCAATGAAGATTGTATCCAAACTATGCAAACAATCTTGGAGAACAACAAAATGGCCAATTGGAAAAGCTGCCTAGCGATATCAAGGAAAAGGAAACTTAACAGTGCAAACTATCAAAATGTATCTTTAATTTAACATGTTATAAAGTAATGTTTAAGATTGTCCAGTATAGATTAAAGCTCTACAGGTGAAAAGGGATGTCAGATGTTCAAACTGCCTTTAGAAAAGAGCAAAGAATTATTGCTCTGATATCATGGATAACTTATAAAATAAAATAACACCTAAAATAAATGTTTTATTGATTATAGAAAGGATTTGCTATAATATCAACCATGTCAAATGCTGGATTCTTTTTTTCTAAATAAATTCTTCATCTGAAACAGGCACACAAAACTAGAATTAAGTCCCATATTTGGCTCTAATATTTGTAAGATTAACAATACAGGCCTTAAGAGTCACTGATTTGATTTATGTGAGATTAATACTGGAGTATTAAATGTATTGTTTAAAATTAAATGCCAATGAAATTAAGGTGACTTGCAATTAATAAAGTTCAGCCAATGTTAATATGTTGCTGAATGTGAGAGATAATGAGCTATATATTTCAACCTGGTTTTATAATTTCCCCATACTTAGATTTCATATAATTAGGTTGTATATAGCATTAGCCACTCTTATTAATACATTTGCAATCTCTTTTACAAATATTCCATATTAATATAATCCTTTTATATATTTCTTTTTTCTTATGCTGTTTTTCTAATTAAAATTAGAATACTTGTATTTAATTAATAAGACAAAAGTTAGCTTATTCCATTCAAAAATATTTGTTTTCTATATCTATATCTATATCTATATCTATATCTATATCTATATCTATATCTATATCTATATCTATATCTATATCTATATCTCTATCTCTATCTCTATCTCTATCTCTATCTCTATCTCTATCTCTATCTCTATCTCTATCTCTATCTCTATATCTATCTCTATATCTATATCTATATCTATATCTCTATATCTATATCTATATCTATATCTATATCTATATCTATATCTATATCTATATATCTATATCTATATCTATATCTATATCTATATCTATATCTATATCTATATCTATATCTATATCTATATCTATATCTATATCTATATATCTATATCTATATCTATATCTATATCTATATCTATATCTATATCTATATCTATATCTATATCTATATCTATATCTATATCTATATCTATATCCATATCCATATCCATATCCCTATCCATACCCATCTCTATCTCTATCTCTATCTCTATCTCTATCTCTATCTCTATCTCTATCTCTATCTCTATCTCTATCTCTATCTCTATCTCTATCTCTATCTCTATCTCTATCTCTATCTCTATCTCTATCTCTATCTCTATCTCTATCTCTATCTCTATCTCTATCTCTATCTCTATCTCTATCTCTATCTCTATCTCTATCTCTATCTATCTATCTATCTATCTATCTATCTATCTATCTATCTTTCTTTCTTTCTTTCTTTCTTTATTTGGGAAGGGAAGATATTTTAGAATGTGTATTATTTTTTAATGCCAACAATGGAAACAGAATGCAGCGGTCTAATCTTCACAATAGTATTTAGAATAAAACACAACAAAAGGGATTAGTGCAAAAATAAGCAAGACCTAGATTGTTTTTCATCCTAGTTTTGCAGTTCCCAAACTCTTCTAGACTATGACACAAATTATTATTATTGGTTGTTTCATTAATTTTTAACAAATTAACAAACAAAATGACATTAAGCATTTACTAGTTAAAATAATCTTCAAATTATTTCCTAAAGTGATCCAAAGTGAAAAATTGCCAAAAGTTCTCCCCTACCCCTTTCTTAATAACACCTTCCTGAAATATCCTTTACATGAGAAATGGGTTCTAAGCAGGTTCCGTATTGGAACTGATACAGAACTTTAATTGGTTTGCTCAGTTTTGGAAACAAGATTTTGATCAAACAAATATTTGTTTTGATTTTTAAAATGCTTTTTTAAATAGAAAAAAATTGGCAGGGAGGTAGATTATGCAAATTGTATAAATGTTTATCTTCTTATGGAATCCTTGTTGCTCTCTGAGCTTGTTTTCTTACATGGTTAGGTAATACCTTTCAGACTAGAAGAAGTAGGGTTTGCTCTGTATTTATATACAATTGGATTGCCTTGTCAGTGTTGGTGGAAGGTTGTTTCTCCTTGGTAGTTCTTTGATTAGGCAGTTGTTTATTGCTTGTTTGATGTTGTTCCTGGTGTTAATTCATGCTAATCTAGTGGTTGATTGCTGACAAGGAGTTCTGATCTTTTTGTTACCTTTTAGCTTTCAGACTAGCATGAATTACCTTTTAGCTTTCAGACTAGCATGAATTAACACCAGACTTCCTGGTGTTAATTCATGCTAATCTAGTGGTTGATTGCTGACAAGGAGTTCTGATCTTTTTGTTACCTTTTAGCTTTTTAATTGTCTAATTCTATTGATTGTTAAATGTTGTTTATCTCAATGTGCCTATTGATGGTTCATTTGTTGGAGTATGATGCTTCCGTATACACTGCATAAGCTTCTGTTGTGACTCAGCAGTTCTGCTGAGAGTTTTTTCGGGATACAAAATTCAGTATGCAGCTGGGGCTTGTGGGAGGAGGTTTGTGGATAAAAGGACAGATGCTGCCATGCCCCAGTCGCTGGAGTCATTGTTCCTTCATGTGTTCCGTGTTTGGTAAAACATTGTTTGATTACTAATCGTGATTTATGCCTGTTATACTTGGAAAAGTGCTTTGGTATTTCATGTAAATCTGATCTGTGAAGACTGTGGAAGAACTGCTGCGTTTGTAAGAGCTTTTGTTTTGAACTCTTATCGGAGAGTTATGTTTATGTTATTTCTGGGCTCGAAGCCAGTTTGAACTGTAAACTGATAAAGAGAAAAGTCATTTTTTAGTTTGCCTGCCTGTGTTTGGTAACGAGCAATCAAGGGGGGGGGGGTCAGAACAGATTGACTCCAGCCCAAACAAGCCTTAATCTCAGTAATTATGGAACAACTCATGGGGGAGAATAGATTAATGGCGCAGCAGATTGCAATGTTGTCGGATCAAATTGTGCAGTTGCAGAGAGCTGCAACACCCCCCCCCAGCCAAGGAGGAAGTGCCCAATTGCCCTGCCAGATAAATATGATGGGCATTTGGCCATGTTTGCAGCATTCTTGGGACAATGCCAGCTGTTTATTAGCCTGAGAGCGGAGGACTTTCCCACTGACCGGACGAAGGTGGGATTCATGATCAGTTTGCTTTCAGGCACGGCTGCCCGGTGGGCCACGCCCTTGTTAGTGCAACAAAGCCCTCTGCTGAATGACTTTCAGGGCTTCTGCCAGCATTTCAAATGGATTTTTGAAGATCCGATAAAAGGGGAAACAGCTGCCAGAAGTTTGAAATCCTTGCAGCAGGGTACTGGATCATTGCAAGAATATGTGTCTGAATTCAGGCTACGTAGCCAAGATTCCACATGGAATGAACCTGCTTTAAAGGACATGTTCCAAGATGGATTGTCTGAGGCCTTGCTGGATGAACTGGCGAGGGTGGACAGGCCACCGACGTTCGACGCATTGGTCCACCTGTGTCTCCGGATAGACGCCCGGCTGCAGAGGTGAAGGCCTCGCCGGGTATTCCAGGAAACCACCAGCATGCCAGTTCAGCAAGAGACTGCAGTGGACTGGGAGGAGCCCATGGAGTTGGGTGCTGTCCGACCTCGGGTGTCACGGACAGAGATGGGTAGAAGACGTGCGGAGGGGTTGTGTTTTTACTGCGGGGATCTTGGACACTTGGCAGGGAGCTGCCCCAAGAAAAACAGGAGGGTTGCGCAGACTGCAGCCATCCCTCAGCAACGCACGATCAAGTTGGACAATCAGCATGTTGGTGTGGCTGTGATACCCCGTTCGCACAAGATAGCGTGTGTCCGGGGTGTGTGGAGTCTCAGGGTGGATGCCCTGCTGAGTAAAGTAAAGAACTCCGACCCTGCGAACTCGCTTCCACCTTGGACTGTTCTACCCATTGCAACCTGCGCTGCCGTTTGTCATCCCGGGAGCATGCAGTCTCTGGTACGGGATGTGCAGCGGGGTGACAACTGGGTGGAGCGACAAAAGGCGGAAGTGAGGCCGGCATCCCCATGGACTTTGGAAAAGGATCTTTTGAAGTGTCGGGACCAGCTTTATGTTCCCGCAGGGCACATCTGTCGACAGGTGCTCTCGCAGATTCATTGCACGTCTGCATCAAGACATTGGGGGTTTGTTCGGACGTTGTGATTGACCTCCTGTCAATTTTGGTGGCCTCATCTGAAAGATGATGTACGGAGGTGCGTGCAGTCATGTGCCCATTGTCATTGGGCCAGGTCTACAAAGAGAACTCCGCTGAGACTCCAGTCTTTGTCAACTACGGCTCCCGCAGCACTGGACTTTGTCTCTGGGTTCCCGGTGGGGTGCTGGGGTCTTGAACCGTGTTCTGGGGGGGCCATCACCAACCCGTCTGGGCTGTACCCCAAACATCAAAACTGGGGGAAAGGCTCTGCAGGAGGGGATTGCGTGGTGGCTTGGCCAAAGTCGGTAGAGGTGCCAACAACCTCTGATGGAAAGGGGGCTGGTGGGTCGGCCTTGCAGAAGGTGGAGGACCCTGGACAGGGTGTTAAGGCTTGGCCAAAGTCGGTAGAGTTGCCGTCAACCTCCGATGGAAAGGGGGTTGGTGGATTGGCCTTGCAGAGGGTGGAGGACCCTAAACAGGGAATGAAGGATCGGCCACAGTCAGTAGAGCGGCCGTCAACCTCTGACAGTAGGGGGGGTGAGTCGGGCTTGTGGAGGATGGATGTCCCTGGATGGGGTGTCGACGCCGGGAAGGGCGGAAGGAAACAAGGTGGCCACTGGATACCGAAAGAGTTCCGATTCAAGGGGGCTATACCTCCAGAGGTTTGGGATTCATGAAAAAGGCACCAAGGGAAATGGGTGCGGTTCATCTTGGGGACACGTCATCCCGACCATCGGACTCCGGGGGAAGGGCCCTGCGATGGGGGATAGTGTTGTGACTCAGCAGTTCTGCTGAGAGTTTTTTCGGGATACAAAATTCAGTATGCAGCTGGGGCTTGTGGGAGGAGGTTTGGGGATAAAAGGACAGATGCTGCCACGCCCCAGTCGCTGGAGTCATCGTTCCTTCGTGTGTTCCGTGTTTGGTAAAACATTGTTTGATTACTAATCGTGATTTATGCCTGTTATACTTGGAAAAGTGCTTTGGTATTTCATGTAAATCTGATCTGTGAAGACTGTGGAAGAACTGCTGCATTTGTAAGAGCTTTTGTTTTGAACTCTTATCGGAGAGTTATGTTTATGTTATTTCTGGGCTTGAAGCCAGTTTGAACTGTAAACTGATAAAGAGAAAAGTCATTTTTTAGTTTGCCTGCCTGTGTTTGGTAACGAGCCGTCAAGGAGGGGTCAGAACACGCTTCCATATATCTTCCTACTCTCTTCTTTATGGTTTCTTTTTCTCTTCTCAAAATTGAAATTAGCTACTGTAAATGTACTTTATGCTATAGGTATGTTTCTCTTATACATTACTGTCTTTACAATCAATAATTGAAGAAGCCATTTATAATCCTGTCTGGAAAGAATTTACGAAAGAGGCTTTGGTATTGTATATAGTAAGATTCAACATTACAATTATCCATTTCTTTTCTTTGATGGACAAGATAGATGAGATGGTGGTGAACTTATTCATGTCTAATTAGAGGAAGTTGAAGTGCATTTTCTGTAATGGGGAGGACTACCTCATAAGCAATAAATTAAATGTGTAAAAGGATTTATGTAAAATGTTGCTCAAAATAAATGGTATTTATATAGTTCTTAACTAAGTCATAGGAGTTAATGACCATGGCAAAGTTTATTTTACAGAAAAGAACTAAACTGAAAATAAAATTAGGAAATATGGAGAGAATCTATCTCAATATAGGAAAATAGAATGTGGAAAATATTATTTTGCATGTTGAATTTGATAAATGTAACAGTGCATTGTCGGATTCCTATTATCATGAATTTTTCATTCGGCAGAATAAAAATGTTTTGATATTTGAGCCCTGAATTATTCTTTATATTTTTATACCCCCCCCTCTATTTCTGCCAATAAATAAAAAGCAAGAAGGACGAGGGTGTAGCAGAATATTCCAATGTCTTCTTCATTGTAGTAGAAACAAATAAACAAAAAAAAGCATATTGCATATTGCTGATTTATGATATGGTCATTAATTAAATCTTATCTGTCAGATATTCATTAATCTTTAGGCAGTGCAGTTCCATCATTGTAATTGCTGGAATTAAATGTCATAAATAAATATGGTTCATTTCCTATAATCCATTATAGCAATCTTGATCATACAATGAGTGATTAGTTACACTGCCTTTTAAATTAATAAATATAACATTATTTCAAATGTTATACTTGCAAAAGAAAGAAAAATGTTTTTTCAACACTTGTTGCAAAAAATGGTTAAAGTAATACAATAATTGTTGCTTCATAAACTTTTATAACATTAACAGTGTTTTGGAGGTTCTTAATGTATTGGGAAGTCATAAATCTCATTATTAAAAATAATTTTAAAAAAACCTACTTTTATTCGTAATGTAGTATTTTAATTTAGGGTAATAAAAAATCTGTGATACTGAAGAATTGTATTCATGATGATACTGTAATACATCTTACCTTGTTTATGTGTTATACTGTATATGAGTGTATACCTATAATGACTTAACTTAATTTTTACCAAGAATAGAAAGTCAATAATAGACATATTGTATTTATTCAAATAAATCATGAAGAACGTTTAGGGTCATTTTACCTTACGTGTTTTATAAAGACTTGTCTTATATTCATTTATTTTCATAATTTCTAAATGCCATACAATTGTAATTTATGCATATTTAAAAATTGCTTACCTAAATTTTCTGATCTGTTTGTTGGAAATTTTCTTCATTTCAAAGAAATTATACTCAATAAATTATTTATGATTTTTTTTAGAATACTGTGGATTCTGCCTAATTAATCATATCCTTTTTTCTTTATAACAAGGTTGCATTTGAATGAATGAACATCTTACTTTGGAGACATGGTTTAATGACATTAATTAAAAAGATTAATTAGTAAAAAGTTGCATTTGCCTCTCTTGAAATATTGGAGTATACGAAGAACAGTCAAATATACTGTATGCTCATTATGGTTTTATCAAAATTTTCTATCCAACCAAATTTTAATATTGAGATCTATGAATACTTAACTATTTGCAACAATTCCACATTAAAAATAAGCGATAAACCCAGACAGAATAGTGATTGTAAATTAATTATGTGGCAATTATATTTGTTTATTTATTTTATTTAAATAACTTATATGGCAATCTATCTCATATAATGAGATGGCTCACAACTACCAGTAAAAACAAGAATAAAAATAAAACTACCTTTCCTACCAGTCACCAGCCCAACCATTTTATTACCTTCAACCCCCATCGTAGTGCAACATTGGGGGAAGGGACAATCTTTGTGCCCTTTCAGCCTAAAATCAGTGTTTCTCAACCTCAATCACTTCAAGATGTCTAGGCTTCAACTCCCAGAATTTGATAGTCAGCCACGCTGAAGTCCAGAGGGTAGCGGGAGGGAGATAAACATTTGTAAAAGTTTTTTTTTTTCAAAATTTTCAATAAAAAAAAAGATCACGTGAAGTGTTAATACCACTTTATATGCCTTGGTAAAGCCACACTTGGAATACTGCATTCAGTTTTGGTCACCACGATGTAGAAAAGATGTGGAGACTCTAGAAAGAGTGCAGAGAAGAGCAACAAAGATGATTAGGGGACTGGAGATTAAAACATATGAAGAACGGTTGCAGGAACTTGGTATGTCTAGTTTAAGAGAAAGAAGGACTAGGGGAGACATGATAGCAGTGTTCCAAAATCTCAGGGGTTGCCACAAAGAAGAGGGAGTCAAACTATTATCCAAGGCATCTGAGTGTAGAACAAGAAGCAATGGTGGAAACTAATCAAGGAGAGAAGCAACTTAGAACTGAGGAGAAATTTCCTGACAGTTAGAACAATTAATCAGTGGAACAGCTTGCCTCCAGAAATTGTGAATGCCCCAACACTGGAAGTCTTTAAGAATATGTTGGATAGCCATTGGTCTGAAATGGTATAGGGTTTCCTGCCTAGGCAGGGGGTTGGACTAGAAGACCTCCAAGGTACCTTCCAACTCTGCTAAATAAAGAATATAAAGAATAAAATCTGTGTATTATAATTAGATATTTTCAAGATGTTGCCATTTTATGATTAATAGTTTTACACAGTTATAATTAAGGACATGAAGTAGATGGAATTTCCCATATTAGTTTTCATCTGCTATAGCAGGAGTGTCAAACTGGCCGCCCGCAGGCTGGATGCATCACACACAGGGCACATGCACCACAGATCAGTGAGGGAAAAACATTGTGATACACCATGTGACATGTGTGTTATACTATATCTGCTATAGAGCCATGGTGGTGCAGTGGTTATAATGGAGTACAGCAGGCTAATTCTGCTGACTGCCATCAGTTTGATCCTGACTGGTTTAAGATGGACTCAGCCTTCCATCCTTCGGAGGTCGGTAAAATGATGACACAGATTGTTAAGGACAATATGCTGACTCTGTAGACTGCTTAGAGCCTGGTGTAAGTACTATGAAGCCATATATGTGTCTAAGTGCTATCCATTGCTCTAAAGAGATCATCAGTTTCACAACCAGAATGGATCAACATATCATATATAGCCTCACCAGTATAATCTACCAATTACTAAAGATATTCTTGCTACTTTATGTAGTCTTTATGATATTCCCTTGTTTTTTCAAGGACTGCCAAAAATAATGACAAGATTTTTATGATAATTGAATATTAATTTTAACAAAATTAAAATAAGAGAGAATTAAATAAACTATTTTGGGGTTAAAAAGTCCCAAATGGGTCTAGTGTGCAATTAAATTAACTTTTTTTAAATAACACAGTTAGTGATGTATACATAAAATAAAATTTAAAAATACAGAAGGTGACCTATATTATATTTATAACTGTCACAATTAATATGGAACTGAGCATTAATGGTTACAAAGATTGGTTTTGATGTATATTGTGGATTGCCAACATCATTATAGCAAAAACATTAAAAGCCAGCTTATTACGTTGCCTGTAGGAAAAAGAAGAAGATTGCAAGCAAGCTTAATGGTGATATCTCAAACAGAAAGAAGTGCAATATTTTCAACTAATACCAAAATTTGTGTTTTCTAGATTTCAGTTAATGTACTCATTGGTTCTGCAAGAAAATCTTTCTAAATCTCATATTACAAAAACAGTAAAATCAGTAAAGGATGTCTTCAACTCAACCTGGCTTTTCCGGCAGGCCTGGGGGTGATGAGTTCCCTCACCTCTCAACATGTATGGTTGTGCGACTGTTGTCTACTTTTATTATTTGTATTTTGTCTTTTATGTTCCCCCCCTTTTTCCCCCTTGAATTGTTCGCCGCCCTGAGTCCTCCCGGAGAAGGGCGGCATACAAATAATAAAATACAATACAATACAACCTGAAAAAATCAAATTAAATAAAAACTAACATTAATATTACTAGAAAATGTAAATGCAACATTAGCATTGCAAGAGAAGTAAAGAAGAAGCAAGGTACTGAAAGCAAGAAAAAGTGGTTAAGCTAAAACTGCAGATATAGGAAATATGAATAAATAGAATATAAATATATTTATATTCTATTTATAGACTGAATTGGATATTAATCTTAATCTAGAAACTCAGTTTTATGAACCACTATTGGTCCGAAAGTGCAGGAAGGAATAGAATAGAGAAGTAAGCTATTTTAGAAAGAGATACACAGTTAACTTTGTCACAGTTGGAGACAAGAAAAGAAGAAAAAAGGTTTTGGGAACCAGCAGAATGGGAAATCTGTCCTATCTGAATGTAGGAGGAGACAATCTTGATAAAGGAATTCAAGAACTTTTATATGACAAAAAAGACTTTAAATGAAATCTCAGTCTTAGAAAAGTAGTAAGCAGAGGTGGTATTGGGACGGTTCTTACCAGTTTGGATGAACCAGTAGTGGCTGCTGTTGGAGGCTCCGCCCACCCACACCCCACCCTGATGTAATGCGCATGTGCAGAAGGTAGCATGTGTGAGTGTGCTCACATTTGCAAACCGGTAGCAAAGGTAAGTGAATCCCACCACTGGTAGTAAGCATAAGAAAGTTATTTTTAAAAGGATTCAATATAAGAAACATCAGAGGAAATCTCTGGCAGCCTTTTAAGATCCTGTTATTATGCTGAAGAAACTATCTTTTCATAAATAATAACATACAATGCCATTAGTAGAGGGCATTTCCTGACTTGGTCTACCTTAAGAGATTGACATAGCAAGACTAAGAAAAAAAAGCACAAGACATTTCTTCCAGCAGCATTTTTCCCAGACATGGTTCTATTCTTCGCAGTCAGTGAAAGAAATTGGAAATCAGATTTGGAATAGAAAGAGTTTAGATGTATTTGGTTGACACCATGGCAAATATGTGACAAGGAAATCTGGCAATTTCATTGCTGAGCAAATTGCCCATTGGAGTGTCTTGTGAAAATTTAAGATCTGAAGAGCCAAGGAAAAACAGATTGGACACCAAACTCAGAAACTAAGCAATCAGAGAAGGACATAAAACTTTTTCTTAAGTTCTTTTTCTGTGAGCACTTTCCAAGGGCAAGGAGATAATTAGTTTGAATATATATTGACCTTGTGAAATAGATGGCACCTTTAAAGATACTGTTCAGTCTAATATGCAAAAGGGGAGATAAACTGCTAGTTTTGGACAAACCTTCCTGCGGGGCATATCTTTCTATGTGATTCTTCAATTCTTTTGCAACCAATAGGATTCCATGTATCTTCATATAGGTATATATTTTATATTTAAGAGTATTATGACATTGTGGAAAATCACATGAAAATTCACAGCTCTGAAAAAGTGGTTGAACCTTGCCAGATCATATGTACTGTTGCTCATGAAATCTTACTTGATTTAAATATTTTCCTATTTTATCCTCGTTTGCTTCTTCCCAACATGAACATCAATTCATGTAAGTATATAGACTCTTTTTAATATATCCATATCCTTATTAAAAATAAAAATGAATATGATGCAATGCTTTTTATTGCATCAGCTAAAACAATAATTATCTCTCTGAGTCAACAGGAAGTTCTCCAGCTGGACAGATGTGGGGTGGGGGGCTCTTAAGAGTCAGATATGAACCCTGTCTGACAATCCAATTCTGAGATTCTTTTGAATCTGAACCCCCACTGGAGGTGGGGGCGAAGAAGGGCAGCATCTCATCAAACCCTGAGGAAAGCAACAGATCCCTCGTGGGTTAGATATTTGCCTATGAATTGGTGTCGAAGTGGCAGTCATCATGGCTAACAAGATGCTGCCTTTTTGTCAAGCAAATGAAGCAGGCAGTTACTAGGACAGATGATAGGCCCGGTAAGAGAATTTATTTAACCCACAACTATAAATTAAATCTGGAGAAGGCAAAGAAATCTTGAGAACATAAATAAGACTGATGGTCAGATCAGGACTTTTTTTCCCCAGAGAAAGGAAGAAAGGAAGGTGGAGGGTTGTAAACCCCCCCCCCCCGAAGTTCTTTGTTTGAAACACTTTTGAACAGAAGAATAGAAAGCAGAGAACCCACCCAGTTATAAACTCTAAATTTTCTTTTGGATCTTAAACAGAAGCCAATTTGTTTGAATACTTTCCAGCTAATATAACCAAGAAAAAAAAAGCATGTACTCTTACTGATAACAACTTAACCTTGACTGAAGTTGGAAAAGCAGAGGCAGAGAAAAACTCATGGCTGATTACAAACTTATTATAAATTATTTATTTTGAGCAGTGATTGAAGCAAAGAATAAATATCGGACCTGGGAACTATGAAATATTTTTTTTCTCGTCTCCTCTCTCCTCTTTTTTTTCTTTCTGCAGAGGATTAAGATGGCGTTAGCTTCTCTACCAGTTTCAAAGTAGATGGATCTTAAACAGAAGCCAATACTTTTATGTTGTTTGAATTATTTCCAGCTAATATAACCAAGAAAAAACAAAACACCCTCTTACTGATAACGGACAACCTAACCTCGACTGTGCGAGAAGTTTTAATTAATCAACTGCCATAAATCAGAATTTGGAAAAGCAGAGGCAGAGAAAAACTTTTGGCTGATTACAAACTTATTATAAGTGATTTATTTTGAGCAGTGATTGAAGCAAAGAATAAGTATTGGACCTGGGAATTATGAAGGGGTTTTTTTCCTCTCTTCTCCTCTTTCTTCTTTTTTCTTGCTGTGAAGGATCAAGATGGTGTTAGCTTCTCTTCCGGTTTCAAAGTAGAGGGATTAATTAAACTTAAGGTGGACTGGAATTTTAAAATAGGATTTGTACAACTAACTGCAATCTTGGAACTGGATATCAAGGAAGAACAAAAGACTAAGATGGCCCCCATTACTTTTTTTCACAGCAATTGAAGTAGATAAATTTGAATTTTGATTTTTTTAAAAATAATCTTTATTGGTTATACATTTTTTTTAAGAATAAGACATACAAATACAATACAACTTTAAACATACAAACCCCCCCCTCTCCTCCCCCTGTGGTGACAGTCATTCACAGCCCAACTTTTTTTTTCTTCCTCATTGTTTAGTCTCTAACCAGCATCTTCTCGTTACAAAGTTCAGGGATCTATTACAATACCCATGTTCAGTTTTAGTTCCCATTGTTAACAACTGCTATTTAATTTTCCACATTTTAAGTCCCTGCTGTTCTCCTTGTCGCCCACATATGCCATAGGTTCCAGCTAAGATAATGTTCCATTTCTCCTTTGTCCCTCAGCCAACCCGTCATTCTGTCCATTTCTGCACATTCATAAATCTTTTTAATTATGGCATCTTCCGATGGTATGGTAGTAGATTTCCAAAATTGCGCATAGGTTATTCTTGCGGCCACAATTATATGTAGGCTCAAATGCCATATAGATTTACTCATGTTTTCTGGTTTTATGCTTAGTAAAAAATTCTCGAGTTTCCATTCCATGCTTGCCCCGGTAACCTCTTTTAGCCAGTTTTGAATCCTTCTCCAGTATTTCATGGCCTCAGTACAAGACCACCAAATATGGTAGAATGTGCCATCCCTTCTTCCACATTTCCAACACAGTGGAGATAACCCAGGAAACATTTTGGCTAACCTCATTGGGGGGAGGTGCCATCTATAAGCCATCTTGTACATGTTTTCTTTAAATGCTGTAGATATTGTAAGTTTAATAGTCTTACTCCATAGATCCCACCATTTGCCCATTTCAATCTCATAGCCAAAGTTTATCTCCCATGTTATTAGAAGGCTTTTATCCATCTCTTTTTTAGCATCTTGACAGGTCAAAAATTGATAAATCTTCGATAGCATTTTCTTATTTCCGCCAAACAAAATCTTTTCTAGCCCCTGAGGGTTTGGGTAGATCCAAAACCATACCTTATCACTTTTAAACCTATTTCTAATCTATAAATATTCCCACCATTCCAGATTCCTGCCCTGCTGCTCTAATTCCATCTTCGTTTTCATGTTGCCATCTTTTGTCATAATGTCTTTATATATTATGTTTTTTGTCCAATTAAATACACTGGGATGTGTTAAGGCCTCCAACGGTGCCAACCAGCACAGAACCCTAAGATAGTACTTTTTCCTCATCTTTTCCCACACCCCCATCAAAATCTTCCGAATATAATATCCCATGAAGTACCTATGGGGGTATCTCTTTCTTGCCAGAGGGAGGCATGCCATCACTGGGGGAGGTCATGTCCCTCTATAGCCAATAGGCACCTTCTACTCAATGTCACCCAATCCTTCACCCATGTTATAATTGCTGCATTATAATATGCTTCCCAGTTGGGTACTCCGAAGCCTCCCAGTTCTTTTATGTTTTTGCAACGTTTGGGCTTTAATTCATGCTTTCTTGCCTTGCCATATAAATCAAGCCACTATTGTCTTCAAGGATTTAAAAAAAAATTTGTCCAATTTAGTCGGTGCCGTTTGAAACAAAAACAAAAATTTCGGTAGTACATGTATCTTAACTGTCGCAATCCTGCCCATCAAAGACAGTTGTTTACCACTCCAATTAGTCATATCCTTAGATACCTGTTGTAGTAATTTCATATAATTATCTACCTTGATAGAGGAACATCTCTCCATGAGCCAAATTCCCAAGTATTGTATTTTATGGGCCATGTTAATCCCTAACAGGCTTTGTACTTCCCTTTTCTGGTTCAAAGTCGTATTCTTAATTAACAGTTTTGTCTTCTCTTTATTTATACATAACCCCGCTATCATACTGTACTCTTCTATTTTACGTAAAAGTTGTATCCCAGAAGCTATAGGATCCTCCAGAATAAAAACAAGGTCGTCGGCAAAAGCCTGGACCTGAAATTCCTGAGCTTTAGCTCGTAACCCTTTAATTTGTATATCACTCCTCACTATTCTAAGAAGGGGTTCTAATGTAAGGATAAACAGTAGGGGGGATAATGGGCATCTTTGTCTTGTGCCTTTACCAATCTCAATATCACCCACCTCTTCTCCATTTACCAATAATGTCGCAGTTTGTCGTACATAAAGTACCTGAACTGCGTTTAAGAAATTTTCTCCAAACTTCATATTTTCTAATTGTGACAACATAAACTTCCAATTTACCCGATCAAAAGCCTTTTGTGCGTCAAGAAACATAAAGGCCACTTGTTTGTCCAGCCGGGCTTCACAATATTCTAAGGCATCCAAAATAATTCTAACTAAATTATCTTTCAAATGCCTTGATGACAGGAAGCTGTTCTGATCAGGGTGTATAAATTTGCTAAGGAAGAATTTAAGTCTATCTGCCAGTATAGCTGCAAAGATTTTATAATCCACATTCAAAAGTGAAATGGGCCTATAGTTTTTAATTTGGGTACGGTCAGCTCCAGCTTTAGGCAAAAGGGTTATATAGGCCTCAGCCCACGATTTTGGTGCGATAGAATCCATCAAGACAGCATTAAATATTACAATCATCTCTTGTCCTAAGATTTCAAAAAAAGTTTTATAGATTTCAACTGGCAAACCATCCATGCCAGGAGTTTTGTTGTTTTCCATTTTTTTGACTGCCTTTTCTAATTCATCTATTGTTATCTTTTGGTTTAGTACCCCTTTCATTTCATTTGAGATCTTAGATAGATTTGCATTATCTAAAAATTCCTTAATTTGGTCCTCAGAAATTTCCTCCCTACTATATGAAAAAAAACTTGAATAATTACCTGTTTCTCCCCCTTGGTTTCTACTAATTCCCCTTTACTATTCTGCAGTTGAGCTATATGTCTATTCTCTCTTTCTTTCTGAAGTCTATAAGAGAGCCAATGACCCGGTTTGTTAGCATGCTCAAAAAAGTTTTGCTTAATCCCCCTAAGTCTCCGATCAACATCATCCTGGTATAGAAGAGATATCCCATGCTTAATTCTAGCCATTTCTTCTTTTTTCTTATCATCTAGTGGGTCCTGTTGCAAGGCTTTTTCCACCACCTCCAATTTGGCTACCCATTTTGCCCTCTCTTCTAATTTTTTCCTCTGTGTACCTATTGTATATTTAATAGCTAGGCCCCTCACATAAGCCTTGGCCATATCCCAAAGCATTTGTTACTCCCTTCCTATTTTCTTCAAAAAAAAAAAAAAAACCTCATTTCCTTTTTAAACATTTGTTGAAATTCTTGTTCTTTCACTATCTCTGTATTCATCATCCACCTTCTCTTCCTCCCCTGCCTTACTCCTTTCCACACCAGTAAGAGTGGATTATGATCGGCCCGGGTATTAACCCTGATTGCTGCTTCCTTAATCAGATCCCCAATTTCTGGTGTCAACCAAACCATGTTGATCCTAGAACAGGATTGATGTCTATGTGAAAAGAAAGTAAATTTTTGTTTCTGTGGGTGGAGTTCATGCCATACATCCTTTAATTCATATTCCTCCCTCATGTCTTCAAAAGTTTTGGGGAGAGCTCTCCTCCTTTCTCTTAATTTCCCCCCCTTTTGGATGTTTCCTGGGTTATAGTCCATTGTCTTATCTGCCACAGCGTTATAATCAGCGTTACATTATAATATGGTGACACATATGTGGTCATAGCCTAACTCTGCAATGTTTTGATGCAACTTTCTAAAAAAGGTACTTTGATTATCGTTTGGCGCGTATATGACTTGGACTTACTTGGACTTAATCTACGTAAATGTCAACGTCCACAAGGCAGTGACCGTTGCATTGTGAAGGCCAGGGGCAGAACGTCACGGATTACAGAGTTGTTTATCCGTGTGTTGTCCTCCCATTGGGTTCTCAGCTTGTTTCATGGTTCCGTCGCCACGGGAACCAACACTCCCCATTTATCCGGGCTTGTGACCAGCTATGGTTTCCCATAGGCTGGGTTCGCGTATATGACTACCAGCAAAATTTTAATTCGACCAAATTTCAATTCAACCATTAAAAGTCTCCCCTCCCCATCAGTATACACCAATTTAGAATCCATATGATCTTTAACATACAACACAATGCCCCTTTTCTTTTCATCTGCTAAACTTGTATGCATTATACCCAGCGGGGGTAATACAACACATTTTGCTGGTGGTTCACTATATGTACTTCTTGCAGGCATGTCAGATCAAAATTCTTTTTCCGTAAAGCATTCAGTATTTTATTTCTCTTTCTTAGTGAATTCAAACCATTTGTTTAAAGAAATTAAGCGGAGTTCATCCACCATGTTTATTTGTGTAAGGCTTTGGATTTTGTTGTCTGCCTCGTCTGCGGTCTCTCATCTCTGTTTTGATTCTCATTTCCCCCTTTCTCATCTCCCGGGGCACTATTCTTTCGCTCCTCTCCTTGGCTCTTGTTATCCAATTCTCCATCATTACTCTGAGTTCCCCTCTTCAACTGACTTGCCATAAAGTCTGGTGCATCTTGCAATGATTCAATACGAAATATCTGGCCTTGCCAGAGGAAAGACAACCCTTCTGGGAAAAGCCACCTATACATCACCTGAAGTTTCCTCAATTGTGTTGTTAGGTCCTGATATTTCTGCCTCCTTTCCCTCACTCTTCTTGGTATCTGTTTTAGTACTGTCACCAGGGGTGGGTTCCTATCAGTTCACACCTATTCGGTAGAACCGGTTTGTCAAATCTACTGAACTGGTTAGAAGAGGTTCCACTAGTGGACCCGGAAAGCAGGCCACACCTACAGAAGAGGTTCCAAAAAATTTTGAAACCTACCACTGGCAAGGATCTTGTAACTTGACAGCTTTAAGACTTGAATGCCTCAGTGCCAGAGCTTCTGAATAGCTACTTGGACCGACCTAAGTACTAATTCATAATTTCATATTCGGTCACATGGGCGGCAAGCCACTCCCATCTGGTCACATGGGTGGCAAGCCACTCCCACAAAGAAGGCCACACTCACAGAGTAGGTTCCAACAATTTTTGAAACCCACCACTGACTGTCACCATCTCCCCTGCTTATATGATATTCTGGTCACGTGCCTTCTGGTAAATTTCTTCTCTCAGAGATCGTTTGCTAAACCTCATGTGCACTTCACGTGGCAGTTTCTGTCTCCTAGTATAGGAAGTATAGAACCTATAGACATCATCAATATCACTCTGTATCGTCAGCTTATCTTTCTGGGCGATCCCTGCGATCATTTCAACCATAATTTCCTTTAGTTTCTCCCCTCTTTCCTCTGGAATATTTTGAAATCTGAGAAAGAAGGCTGACCTTTCTAATTCCAACATAGCAATCTTGTCTTCCAACCTTCTATTGATATGAAGCTGCCTCATCTCTCACCTCACCATGTTCCCTTCACTTTCCTTCATTTTTACTCCTAAATCTTGAATTTGACTCTCCTGTTTCTCCATTTTTGCCCAGATCTCCTTTTGCTGTGAATACAGCTGTTTCATTTCTCCCCTCATGTCTCCCATTTCATTTTTAATGTCGGCCAGGGATTTTTCGGTGACCTCTTGATTCCTAGCCATATTATTTTGTATCGATAGCAAAGTTGTCTGTATATTTTGCAATGTGGGTGCTTTCTCTACCCCAGCCATATTGTCTAAAATTCTGTGTAGTGTTGGAGGGGTTGTAGATGGGGATGACTGAATAGGTAGTGCCAAGGTCCCCCCCTTTGCCCAGCTCATATCAATTAGGTTAAGAAGCTTATCCCACTGTTTCATAAGCTATCTGCTACCAGTTTAAGCAATGTTCCAACTTATTTTGCTGCTGTATGTATGTATGTATGTATGTATGTATGTATGTATGTATGTATATGTATATGTATATGTATATGTATATGTATATGTATATGTATATGTATATGTATATGTATATGTATATGTATATGTATATCTATATCTATATCTATATCTATATCTATATCTATATCTATATCTATATCTATATCTATATCTATATGTATATGTATTTATTTGTATTTGTATTTGTATTTGTATTTCCCTTTATTTGTATGCCGCCCTTTTCCCTGGGGGGACTCAGGGCGGCTCACAGTTCAAAAAGGGGAGGGGGGAAGGACAAACAATTTTCCAAACATGAAGACAAAACAACATATTAGAAGAAGCACAACAGTCACACAATTCGGGTGGGGTTAGAGTCTTAACCCCAGGCCAGCCGGGACAGCCAGATCTTTAAAGCGGCACGGAAGGACTGGAGGGTGGTGAGGGTCTGAATCTCCACGGGGAGTTTGTTCCAGAGGGTCGGAGCAGCCACCGAGAAGGCTCTCCTCCGGGTAGTTGCCAGTCTGCACTGGCTGGAAGATGGAATTCGGAGGAGGCCTAATCGATGCGATCGTATCGGTCTAGTGGAGGTAATTGGCAGTAGGCGGTCTCTCAAGTACCCAGGCCCACTACCATGAAGGGCTTTGAAGGTGATAAGTAGCACCTTGAAGCGCACCCGGAGATCAACAGGCAGCCAGTGCAGCTCACGGAGGATAGGTGTTACGTGGGTGAAGCGAGGTGCACCCACAATCGCTCGCGCGGCCGCATTCTGGACTAGCTGAAGTCGCCGAATGCTCTTCAAGGGCAGCCCCATGTAGAGCACATTGCAGTATTCCAGCCTAGAGGTCACAAGGGCACGAGTGACTGTTGTGAGGGCCTCCCGGTTCAGGTAGGGACGCAACTGGTGTACCAGGCGAACCTGGGCAAATGCCCCCCTGGTCACAGCTGACAAATGATGTTTGAAGGTCAGCTGTGGGTCCAGGAGGACTCCCAAGTTGCGAACCCTGTCTGAGGGGCGTACAGTTTGACCCCCCAGCCTGAGAGATGGAACACTTGGCCAATTAGTGGGAGGGAATATATATATATATATTCATATATTCATATATATATATGAATATTGTCCCATACAGAGATCTAGAAAAAATACAAGAGGAGGCTCATATCAGAAAAAAAAGGAAAGAAGGGGGGGAGGGGCAAATACACCAAGACAAAAAAAGGAATCAAACCTCAAAGAGAAGAGAACAAAAAGAAAGGGAAGTTCAGCTCGAAATATTCCCCTTTCAAGTGTCCAACTCCAGCTCCCCCCCAAAAAAAATAAAACAATGCACACAGTGGATATAATATTGACTGTCTCAAATGGAGTCTTAAGTCTCCTATAGCAGCACAAAAGTTCTCTAAAAATCTTGGGAGCAGGCAGGGCAAGTCCGCAGATATCTACCAGCTGTGCCTCAGGGTAAAACTTCACTCTCCCTCCTCTGTTACCACCACCTGGGCTGCCTTAGACAACTCTTTATGATATTAATCCTTCTTCGATTGTTAGTTTATTTGCTCCTGTTTGTCGTAATCGCTCTTGCTTACCACTGCCACTAAAAGTCCCATCAAAGATGAAAAAAAACTGCCAGAGATGCAGTAACCAAATAGTAACTCCAACTTGCTCTTCAAGAAAATTTAGGGCATCCAGATTCACACCAAACAAAAGTGCTTTGTCATGGCTTTGGGGCCACCGTGCATCCCTCTTCAGACGTCTGGGATTAGGGCTAAGCCTCTGCTTTGCCGAGGAGATCGCACCTCTCCCCGCGTGCAGAGAAGAACCCCGTCTTCGTCGAGTCCCTCCGAGACCAGCAAACGGCCGCTCTTTATGCCGCCAGACCCCTGGTTTGTCAGCTAGGCTTCAGAGCAATCTCCAAGCCTTCCGCCATAGCCAATAACGTCACTGGAAGTCCTGGTTTGAATTTAAGGTGATCCAGAATCTTGAAATAAGATTTGTATAACTAACTGCAATTTTGGATCTGGACATTAAAGTAGAATAAAAGACTGAGATGGTCACCATCATTTTTCCACACAGCAATTGAAGCAGATAGACTTAAGGTGGAACAGAACTCTAAAATAAGAACTGCATAACTGTATAATTAACTGTAACTTTGGAACTGGACATCATGGAAAACTGGGAATTTGAAAAACTATGTGAAATTTTAAAAAATATACATAAATCAGTAAAATCAAGCCTAATTAGAAATTTGAATTCAGAGAAGCAGATAGCTAAAGAAGAAATCAAAGAAGAAGGGGGTGAGACATCGAAAGAGTAGAAGTGGAGGGAAATAAAAAGCAGATAAAAAACTCCTTTGGTCCGGGCAATGGTGTAGGGAAAATTGTGAAAAGCGGTTGTGTCCCAACAAAAGGGAAAAGAAAGCTGACAAAAGTGGTCTTGGAGACTGTTAGTCGCATAAGGAAAATTGAAGCAGGAGGTTATGCCCCAACAAAGAGGAATATAAATTATTCTTTTGGTCACCTGGGGAAATTTGAAGGAACTGGATCTGTCAAAATAAAGCAAAGAAAAGATAGGAACAGAGAAGTGGGACAAAAGACTCACCAGGGAAGAAAACAGATAATTAGAAACTACTATATGGGGAAATATAAAGTTAAGATAAGGGCTTTATTCCTAAATATGATAATAAAATGGAGTTCCTAACTGGTTGAACAAGATAATGAAAAGATAACTAAATAAAAGTTAAAATATATGGAATATTGATAAATATACTGATATGGGGAGCTTGTAAAGCAGAGGTTTGTGATTTACCTATTTGACATTACAATTAAATTGAGTTGCAAATTGAGTGAATATGACAATAGAAGGACAACTAAGCATGGGTCAAAATCTATGAAACATGGACATATATAGAACCTTTAAAATAATGAATTGCATGCAATGTTTACTGCATGTTACTTTATATAATACATTAAAGGAAATTTAATGAACACTGAACACTGAAGATTGTTATCTAGAGATAATTAAGGGTAATCTAATCCAAGGTATAGAAAAATGGAGAGGGAACATGAAATATACCTACACTGGGAAACTATTGTGATAAAAAGACAGAATCACAAATTGGGGGCATGAAAGGATGTACAACTATATAAAGATAATGATGAGAATAGCTGGGAATTGTAACCAAGTCTACAGCTCGACCAAAATTAGGTTGTTTTTTTTTTGGGGGGGGGGGTTAAAAGCACAATGACTATATATGTATACTTTTCTGTTATACCACTATTTTTTCTACTAAAAAGGAGAAAAATATGTATATTGAAAAAGAATTATAAATACCATCAACATAAAAAGGAGCTTGCTCAGAAGCTGAAATACACCAAGTAAATGAGATGAAGAGTGGGAAGTAGAGGAGAAAGGTAAGGGAAGAAGAGAGGGATAGGAGAGAAGGTAAGGGGGGAAGAAGAGGAGAGAAATGAGTGGTAAGGGGAGGGAGGAGAAGGAGAGAGGAAGGGAAAGCTGAGAAGAGAAGGATGACAGAGGGAATAAAGGAGGTAGGGAGGGAGGAGAGAGGGAGAAGAAAGTGATGGACAAAGTACAAATATGGTGTATGGAGAGCAGAAGGGCCAATAATTGGTTTTTGGGAGTTGTTGGTGAGATGAATTGATGTAAACATTTAATAATACAATATGATGTTGGCTATATAATAGTATACATATGAATATGTTATGAAAATGGGGAAAAAAACATTAATGGAAAAAAAGAGTTATCTCTGTTATTTTCCTACTTTGTAAATGTTAAGTGTTGTATATTTATACTATTTACTTATATAATACTGCTTGCAGACAGCTGGTCATTTGCATTCTTTTACAGATTCATTGAATCAACCTAGAGGTTTATCTGTATTATCAGAATCACCTGAGTAGTGCAAATGAGTGTGGAGCCTTCTTGGAACTGTTGAAAGGACAGTTGAAAGAACTACAACACAGACCCTGATGACACAATTAAACCTTCAGGTGGCCTCAATGACTCTCTAAAAGAATGAAAATAACCACCTGTCTGCAAGAAGTATAAATCCTTCCATTCTCTACCATCCAGTCAGAGCTGAAGAAGCTTCTTGGATGAGAAACGAAACATCTTCAGAGAAAAACCAGAAAGTCCAGTTGCTTCTTGTAAAAGAACTTTTGGGACAACAATAACTTGGATAAGTGAGAATCTCCATAGACAATCAGTCAATAGCTACAGCATAAGGAATCACATGAATATATGAAGAGCAGAGCAGAGTATTCTTTATACGTGTGATTGGACAAACAAGGAATTTGTCTCTGGTGCATAAGCTCTCAACAAACGAAGTGATAAATCATAGGTCCTAACTTGTAGTTACAATTATAAATCATAAGATACCAATTGGAGAAGGTAGTAGGAAAGATGAGACTATGAAAAGGATAATAGTAATGCAGCCATTAGGCTTAAAACAGTATGGTTATGTGTAAGGTGACCAGACGTCCCACTTTCAGCGGGACACTCACGATTTTTAATGATTTGTCCCGTGCCCCGCAGCATGTTCAAAAAGTCCCGATTTTCCAAAAGAAAGAAAACAATTTTAAAAAGGATGCCATTAAAAAAAAGTTTTTATTTCTCTGAAGTGTTGTTCCCGATGTGGCCTTTAGAGGTTTTCCTCTCTCCGGTTGGCTCCCTCCCCTTCTGTGCGTGCGCGTGCTAACGCACACTGTTTTTCTGCGCAGTGAGGAGGCTCGGTCCGGGCCAAGAGGCTCAGCCGTCGGAAGGTTTTTCTTTTCTTTTTTTGCCTGCTTCTCTCAGGCGCCACTCTCCCTACAGCCATTTCTCCCTCTTTCTCCTTTTTGTCCTTTCTCCTCCTCACCCCAAAAAGAGAACGAGAAGGAGAAAGAGGAGGTGTGGGGCAGATCATGGGATCACTGGTTTCTGAGCTTGGTGGGCAAGGATCCCCCACCCCACCACCTCTTGAGGAAAGAGGAGGTGTGGGACAGACCGTGGGATCGCTGGTTTCTGAGCTTGGTGGGCAAGGATCCCCCACCTCACCACATCTTGAGGAAAGAGGAGGTGTGGGACAGATCGTGGGATCGCTGGTTTCTGAGTTTGGTGGGCAAGGATCCCCCACCCCACCACCTCTTAAGGAAAGAGGAGGTGTGGGACAAATCGTGGGATCGCTGGTTTCTGAGCTTGGTTGGCAAGGATCCCCCACCCCACCACCTCTTCAGGAAAGAGGAGGTGTGGGGTAGATCGTGGGATCACTGGTTTCTGAGCTTGGTGGGCAAGGATCCCCCACCCCACCACATCTTGAGGAAAGAGGAGGTGTGGGGCAGATCGTGGGATCGCTGGTTTCTGAGCTTGGTGGGCAAGGATCCCCCACCCCACCACCTCTTGAGGAAAGAGGAGGTGTGGGACAGATCGTGGGATCACTGGTTTCTGAGCTTGGTTGGCAAGGATCCCCCACCCCACCACCTCTTAAGGAAAGAGGAGGTGTGGGGCAGATCGTGGGGTCACTGGTTTCTGAGCTTGGTGGGCAAGGATCCCCCACCCCACCACCTCTTGAGGAAAGAGGAGGTGTGGGGCAGATCGTGGGATCACTGCTTTCTGAGCTTGGTGAGCAAGGATCCCACTATCTTACTATTTTATTTTTCTTTATGTACACTGAGAGCATATTCACCAAAGACAAATTCCTTGTGTGTCCAATCACACTTGGCTAATAAACTATTCTATTCTATTTTACTCTACTCTACTCATTTCTATTTCAATTCTAACAAGGAGTTTAGCTTCTCTCTCTTGAAAATGTAAGCCAGCATAAGGCATTATAATGCAAGCTAGCCTTAACTTTCAAACAGTTCATTTAGTGACCAAAGTTACAATGGCATTGAAAAAGTGTCTGATGACCATTTTCACACTTAGCGACCATTTTCACACTTAGCGACTGTTGCAGCATCCTCATGGTCACGTGATCAAAATTTTGATGTTTGGCAACAGATTCGTATTTATGATGGTTTCAGTGTCCTGGGGTCATGTTTGACAAAATATAAAAATTTTAATCAAGCCCCCCCCCCCCCCAGTCAATGGTGTCCCTCTTTACCAATCTGAAAATCTGGTCACCTTAGTTATGTGTTCAGCACGGGGGCAGGGGACTATCTTTGTGTTTAATTGTTTGCAATGCCCTATAGCAGCATCCTGAGAAGAGAAGTTGAAAAAAGTTCATGCCCAAGATGCGAGGGGTCTGTAGATATTTTTTCAGCCTTCTTCTGGTTCATGCAGCATACAGGTCCTCAATGCAAGGCAAGCTAGTTGCAATTGTTTTTTCTGCAGCTCTAACTATGTTGAAATTTGTATCTGTATGGTTTGTTTTTTGTGCTAAACCAGACAGTTATAGAGGTACAAATGACAATGTTTCCTCTGTTTAAGCTAAACAGCAGATTCCCCCCCCTCTCTCTCCCTGCCTCTCTCTCTCCCTCTCTCCCCCCTCTCTCTCTGGGCACACATACCCTTAGGTTTTCCTATGTTGTGCATACATTCAGACATTCAATTTCTTTCTGGATGAATCTGATTTTATGCAAATATCTTTTGCTTGGGAAGAGCCTTTAATCAGTGTGAAACTGCGACAAGGATTTCATGAATTGCTAAGAAATCCTTACACTGTAGGCTGGGCTGCCAGTGCAATAGACGTTGTATGCTTTCACAAGCTAGAGTCAAGGCATGAGACTCCAGATCAGCAACATATAATTATTTATACAAACACACTAGTTATATCACCGCAGATTCATCCAGGCCACGTATGCCGTGCTGTTCAACACCTAGTTTAATTTACAGCTCCTGTTTTCTTGCTCTTTAAAAGTGCTTCAGAGAGTGCAAAAATTATCCTCTAAACAAACAATACTAATAAACCAAAAGGCAGATGAAGAGATAAATCAAATTGCCTTGTCAAAAATTCCATAAGTACTCTGACATATGTACAGAAAATATTAATGTGTATGCCATGCACCTTTATTCACTTCTCTAGAAGGACAGATAGAGTTTAAATGTATAAAGGAGTGATTGAGCACACTGTCACACTTACTAAAATGTTTGAGGCAATAATATTTGAAATAGAGTTACATTCATGTATCGAAAATGATATGTTTATAGTAAATCTTGGACTCAGGTCATGCATCAAAATAAAAGAAAGTGTCTGTATGTGTGTGTAAATACTAAATATATAATATTTATGCTTTACAGTTTTTGCACAGAAAAGTCTTGTTTCCTTGGGCTTTTCCCCATTGTACAATTATCTGCAATGTAGTTTAAATAGTATAGGTAGTTACTTACAACAGTTCATTTAGTGACCACTCAAAATTACAATGGCATAAAGATAAGTGTCATGACCTTTTTTCACAATTACAATCTTAGTACCAGCAATTCAAATGCTTGGCAGCTGGTTGATACTTATGACCATTGCTGTGTCCCAAGGTCATGTGATTATCTCTGATGAGCAAAATCAGCGGGGAAGCCAGATATACTTCACAACCATGGTATTGACTTATCAACTGCAGTGATTCATTTAACAACCATGGCAAGAAATATCGTAAAATGGAGCAACAACAGAAATTTTGGGCTCAACTGAGGTAGTAAGTCAAGGATTCCCTGCACTGAATCTTTAGTATTGGGTACTAGTTCTATAGGGAGTCTCAACTGTCTAAATATTAACCAGATAAGTGCAGGTAGTTATAAACCAGGCATATAAAAAATGAATGTGCATAGTTAAAGATAAAAGTAAAGGTTTCCCTCACACATATGTGCTAGTTGTTTCCGAATCTAGGGGGTGGTGCTCATCTCCGTTTCAAAGCCAAAGAGCCAGTGCTATCCGAAGATGTCTCCGTGGTCATGTGGCCGGCATGACTGTTACCTTTCCATCAAATGTGGTTCCTATTTCTCTACTTGCATTTTTTACATGCTTTTGAACTGCTAGGTTGGCAGAAGTGGGGACAAGTAATGGAGCTCACTCCATTATACAGCCCTAGGGATTCGAACCACTGAATTACTGACCTTTCTGATCAACAAGTTCAGTGTCTTAGCCACTGAGCCATCACGTCCCTTTTTTAAGCCTGCATAAATGGTGTTTGGCCTCAGATTCAAAAGGCAATAACAGATGTAATAATCAGTGCTAAAAAGATAATATAATATGGCAACTTCTATGCTAATTTTGCAAATGTAGTTGCTCATTGCCATATTTTAAAAATATTTCTGACAAACTGCCTTGTAAATTAATGGACATTTAAAGTAATCAGTCAAATAGATCTTCATATCATATCACTGATAATGATATAAAAAACATCATTTCACAGTGAAGGTTTTTTTATAAAGACTACAAAAGAGGAACTCTTCTCTTTTAGTCTACTGTTTTCATCTCTGATAACTTTATAACTGAACTGATTTTTAGTTATACAGTAGATAACAAAAGCTCTTTCAGCTATAGTTTTGCCTTGTAAATAGGAAATATGTAAGATACCTATTGTATATAAAATGAGAAATGTGGTGAATCAAAGAATATTTCTATTTTATCTTAATTTTGAATATTTTTGGACAGAAGATCATTAGCTGCAATTCACTTAGGGGATGTGTAAAATGTTAATGTAAAAGTAAAGGTTCCCCTCACATATATGTGGTAGTCATTCCTGACTCTAGGGGCAGAGGTGGGTTGCTATTTTTTTCACTCCCAGTTCAGGCATACTTTTGCGCTCACTTGTGTATGTGCAGAAGTATCCAGGAGAGTGGGTGGAGTCTCCTGCCCCTGCTACTACCGGTTTGGCCAATCTGGGCTGAACCAGGAGCAATCCACCTCTGTCTGGGGGGTGCTGCTCATCTCCGTTTCAAAGCCAAAGAGTCAGCACTGTCCAAAGATGTCTCTGTGGTCATGTGGCTGGCATGACTAACTGCCAAATGTGCATGGAATGCTGTTACCTTCCCACCAAAAGTAGAAGGTAATCTATTTTTCTACTTGCATTTTCACATGCTTTCTAACTGCTAGGTTGTAAAATGTTACAAATGTTATACATATTTTTGGGGGGTGCTTGTTATCTTAGTGATATTGGTTGGTAAAGAACTTGGTGAAAAATCTAATGTTCTCAATGGATTTATATAGAAGATAATTGCTCTCTCCTCTACAACATCTCAGATATCCTCAATGCTCAGGATGTTTTCAATTTCCCAGTACAGGTTTTAAGCAGGCACAAGAAGGTTTTCAACGAAAAAATTAGGGCTTGGAAACAGATAGTCTCTCAAATGTTGGTTTTATCCTAATTTATTTATTTCCATTTAATATTTTTGTTTCAGTTCTGCTAACCCATAAGAAATATCATCCCTGAGATGCCTTTGTAACTAAAATTCAAATAGAATTACTCATGATTTCCAAATGGTTAATAAAGTCCAATGGAATAATAATCCAGGAAGTAAGGCCTGAAAAGTTATAATACCTATCCATATTTCCAGCTCAGTTCCTATTTTCCAAGTAGGATCCCTCTGGCTTGAGCTGCACATTGCCATAGATTCAAGCTATACCTTATACTAATCAAATTTACAATATCCTATTGTGAAGATTCCGAGGGAGTCTCTGCATGGAGAGATTTGCATCCTACAGAGACTGGATCCATCCCTAGTTCTGGTTGTCCATGACTGCTGGGCTACTCCAAATTCAAATTTATTTGAGCAATCACAGTGGCCAATCCTAGTAGATGGGTACCCATTTGAAGGAGACAACTACAGAAGCCAGCTGATGCCCATGGAACCTGCTACATCAGAGTTTCCCTTTGCTAACCACTACCAGCGTTTCATCATTTACATGTTCACATTTGTGGATTCTGCACCTCAAATGGTGCTAGATGGTTTAGTGTACCTCTTCTGCAGCATATCTGTTTACTATTTCTCTGATCATGATTCCTGCAGAGTTGCATGTCAAATGCCAGTGGTTTCAAGAGACCATCATTTTTTAAAGGAAGAGAATGATACAGAATCCTTGGACTTAGTAAGCACTTATGGAGCTGTAAGTTTTTAAGAGTGTATTCATGAGAAACAAGTTGAGTGGGAGAGTGATGTGAACTTCAGTGAAGACCTGATTCTGGTGCTTTTGGTGCTAATCAAATAGGATAATCATTGGGATTATCCTATTTATTACTGTACTAATGCTCTGGAAGAAAAGAAGCAGGATGATAAAGCTCTACATTTGTAACACAGAAAATATATAAATAAAGCTATACCCAGTGGCTTAAAAAAATACCTATCCATATTTAAATGTTTGCCAGTATGTTCAACAACTTCTGCTGAAACAGCAGTATAGGTAGTCCCTGAATTATGACCAAATTTCTGTTGCTAAGCAAGGCAGTTATATGAGTTTTGTCCTACTTTACTCTATTTTTGCCACAATAGTTAAGTGAATCTTGCAGTTATTAAGTGAATCTGGTTTCCCCATTGACTTTGCTTGTTGGAAGCTACTGGGAAGAGTAAAAATGGTAATCATGTGATCCAAGACAGTGCAAATGTCATAAATACATGTCAGTTGTCAGCTGCCTGAATTTTGATCATGTGACCATGGAGCTATTGCAATGGTTATAAGTGTGAAAACTGGTCATAAGTTACTTTTTTCAGTGCTGTTGTAACTTTGAACAGTTACTAAATGAATGGTTGTAAATTGATCACTATCTGTAATGAGTTTCAAAAAACCACTATAGTTTTTGTTCAGTCCTTTTTTCTAAAAAAAATCACACACCACCATAATAGCTCATTTTTGTCCATGAATTTCACTAATTATATATTATTCCATACTGAATTTGCTGAAACAGTAGCTTGTGTCTTCTGCCTCACAATTTTTTGTTGTTTTGGGTGCCTTTAAGCCAATTTAGACATAGCACTAGATATCAGTGGGGAATCCATACATTTTCTGTATGGTCCATAGACTTAGGCAGTGGAGGGAAAAATGGATTTTGACATGGATCTCTGCCAACAACAAATATAATTGGAACTTCAATGATGTTTGTTCTTTTAAGTGTATGTGTTAAGATGTATTAAATGGATTAATAGGTAGGATTTCCCCCCCCCCCCACTAATTATTACTTGGTTAAATACTGTCCTTTTCAAGAATCTCACAATCTTCAAATTCTTGGCCATAGAAGACATGAAATTCCCCGTCCCCCACCTCACTACCATGCACACAAAAACAAGGGTTTGCCAATGAAATTAAGCAGCTGTTTCAACAGAATCAGAGATTTGTGAGTGGCTATTAATAATACTGCTTCAACATCAGTATTACTAATAGCCACTCAGAAATCTCTGATTCATTAATCTTGATGGTTTAATTGTTACCCAATATTTTGTAATAGTATTCAGATTTTCATATTCACAGTAACAACATCCAACAAATGTTAGTAAAGTTTTAATAGATAACTGGAAAGCTACACAAAAATTTGAAATTTCTAGTATAACAGCAAGTGAAAATCAAGCATGTGAATAGTAACACCTCCAGAATTGTATGGTAAATTGTTATGGTGGTCGTAGTCAATAATATGCTTAGACTAGATTTCCCACTTTTATCCACTTAACAAGTCCAAAATATTGTTTGAAGGTGTCAAAAATATTGTCATAGGATGTAAGTTGTTCCAAGTAAAATGGCCTTTTGTAATTGACTCATACTTATTTTCTTAATGCCAATAGTGTTAACATCATGATTTAGATGTTTTGGAATTGCACCCAAGGTGACTATTACTATTGGCACTGTTTTTGCTTTCTTTTGCCTCAGCTGTTCTTCTATTTATGTAATGTCAAATTACAATTGCCAGTTCTTAGCTAATATTAGGCTACACAGATATCATTCTTCCAGGAACCTAGGAAGTCATAATGTATTGGTTTTATATATCAAAACAATCAGTGTGGCTTTTGCAATTAACTGAAGGAATTTCTCAACACACAGATTTTCTAAGCTAATGTACACCATAATCTTTCGACTTCAATTTTCACACCTGGATACTTTATCCAATTCTTTGTTTTCATCTTCTTGTACTTCTCCTTCTTCTTCTTATATTCATTAAACATTAAAGTCAGTCAACTGCTGTAATTAAACCATGAGTCTCGAGCCAAATATCATTGACTGGCTCTGATGGTTGATACGGGTTGCTGCCAGCCTCCTATGTATTGACCAAGTATCTTCTTAAAATGTATGTTGTTCTGAGTAGCGCAGTCTTTTGTAGTTATGCTGGTGTTATTACAGGAAGCTGCAATTTCTTGATGTACTTTGTAAAATTCTTGGACATGTTGCTAAGTGCCTCAATGACAATGGGTATCACTGTTGCACATTTCATTCATAGCCATGTAGTTTTGATGGCCATGTGTAGTCTCAAAAGATCTTAACTCACTCAATTTCAAAAAAACATATTACCTGATTGTCTGGTAGCTTTTACTTAGTTCAAATCAAACTTTTG